>NC_080172.1:113221432-113484566 GCF_950295315.1 Erinaceus europaeus
AATAGCCCATCTCAATGACATCTGGACTCATCTGTATAAAATGAGTGTTTAGGGCCATATTATTATTAATTCATGGTCCATACTTCATCTGATCTATAAAAATCTAAGCACAATATGGCAAGCTGTTATTCCTCGTTTGAAAACATTAAGAAATTTTATATGCACCCTTAATTTTTACTAATGACACAGAATGTTGAAACTTGTTTTTATCTGCCAACCCATGAATGTGCCATCCTTATCTAAGACCTAGATAAATACTCACTAATGTACAGCAAAATTCAAATGGCACTTCCTACAAATAAGCCTGAAATAGAAATACATATTTCTTCAAACTTGTGGACCAAGATTACCTGAAACAAACATCATTTTACAGTCAGAACTATCAAAAAAAGAAACTGTTTTTTATGACTCAATTGTTCTGTATTCTGGCAGACAAGAATATTTAAGGATAGTATTAGTCAGTTGAAATCTTTTATTAGTGACTTAATAACAACTGAAAAGATTGTGGGTTAAGAGGGGTACAATTCCATACAGCTTCTACCACCAGAGTTTCATATCCCCCCCACCTCCATTGGAAGCTTTCCTAGTCTTTCCCTCTGGGAGAATAGAACCAGGATCATTATGGGGTGCAGAAGGTGGAAGGCCTAGCTTCTGTAATTGCTTCTCTAGTGGATATGGACTTTGGCAGGTGGATCTACTCCCCCAGCCTCTCTCTTTCTCTTTCCCTAGTGGGGCAGAGCTCTGGGGAGGTGAGGTTCTAGGACACATTGTTGAGGTCGTCTTCCCAGGGAAGTTAGGTTGGCATCACGGTAACATCTGCAACTTGGAGGCTGAAAAGTATTAAGAGTCAAAGCAGAACAATTAATTAATAATCAGAATCCTAAAGGCAAGAATAGAGTAGCCAAAATTTGAGGTCTTCATCCTGGAAAAAGCAAGGAAGTTTATATCTGAGCTGTTCATATGCTGAATAGTTTAGCACCTGATTGTAGGGTGCTGGGGCGGTTGAGGAGACACACTGGAGTGAAGCTGGACTTTCCATTTACTTAGATATTCACTTTCTAGAATAATATTTCTCTGCTCAAACACTGTTGTGCATTGGGGACTTTGTTTAGAATGGGAGGTACTGATGAACTAACAAACAAGAAGTAAACAACTACAACGACCACAAAAGCACCATTACTCCTGATGTTGTCAGAACTTAAGATTTAGTGAACACACTATAGTTCTCTAGTTGTCTGACATTGCCCAACTAAGTGATGTAGGCCAATACCTTTTTATGCTCACAGTTTTGTGGGCCATGAATTTGGGGAGAGCACAAAGTAGAGAGTCAACTCTGTTCCAGGGTGACTGTGATTCCATCTAGGATGGTCAGAGATAGAGGAATGTCAATTTAAGGTCTCATTGATAGCCTACCTCTGGGTTTCTTGGTTTTTTGATCTGTGAAGTCTTTAGGGAATAGAATATTTGAGGTGATTTCTTCACATGGTATCTTGAGCCTGGGCTGGCAGGATGACTTGAAGAACTATAAGTATCTGAACAATTCTTTCTCTATGCATTTTGAGTTAGGGCTTCTCAAAAGTATGGTGGTTGTCCACTACCTTATCTCCTGTGGTCCTAGTTAGAGAATCCATGGATTCCCACACAGATATGATGGGCATAGACCTCTAAGGGATCCTTCTCTCCACCACCTCTGGTCACTTCCATCAGGAACGGTATCTTCTGTGCCCTCCCAGGATCTCGCCTTTACCATAAAGCAATGATGAGGGGGAAGCCCCTGTATCTGAAGGGAAGCTGGGGTATCCTGCCTGACTTCTCAGGGAAGACTGGTCCTGAAATGAGTGCAGCCTGCAATGTTCCCAGCTGTGATCATGCGTTGTGAGCTCAGACCAATGGGGACTTAGAGGTTACACAGGCTCTGGTGCCAAATATAAATATAAGTATAAATATAAATAATATAAATATATGGACCTTGAGTCAGGTGGATGGAGGTAAATAGTTAATTTTATTCACAGATTTTTTTAAAAAATGGGAGCTACTCACTGCCCTAAATTCAAATTTCTAGCCCTTTTCTCTACTCTGATACCATTCTCTCAGACAATATTCTTATCCAACTTCAGGCTAGCTATCAAACTCAAGAAAAATTACCATAGTTTTGTGTTCCCAGGAATATACCTAGAATGGAATGCCTAGCTTTCTTCTACCCTATGATCCATAATGTCATCTACTCTAATCCTACTTTTTGGTTCCTGTTCATTAACCATTTTGTCTCAACTTTTGTCCTACCACCTTTCAGACACCGAGTTACAGATGCTACCATGATACCATCCTAATTTCTCTGGGCAGACAACCTCTCCGGTGTGTCCTGGAACCTCACCTCTCCAGAGCTCTGGTTCATTAACAACCTTGATCCAAACTCCCAGAGGGGGAGGAATGATAGGGAGAAGATAAGAGGGCTCTTAACTCCAGCTCCATTATCACCCAAAGAGAGAAGGAAAAAGAGAGGACATATGGAGGGAGTAATGTTGTCATCAGTGGTTTAGAGGGTAAGAAAGGATTGGATCAGGACAAGAAAGGGGGCAACTATGTATAAATGTAGACAAATCATTGTAGGGATGATAATTTACCCATATCTACAACCCTGAGGGAACTGTGGTGACTTGCAGTGGGAAGACTGAAGATGCAAAACTCTGGTGGTAGGAATGGTGTGGATTTAAACCCCTATTGACATGTAATTTTGTAAAATAAAATAAAAAAGTATAGTAGTCTTGGATGTAGTTAGTCTTCTTAAACAGCTAAGTAGATAGATACCTGACTTCTCCCAGAGCAAGATTCCTAGATCGTGGCATTGAGATTGTATTACCTAGCTTTAGAAATCCCAGCATGTATTTTCTGCATCCTTGCCAATGATTTCACTGTGATAGTCATTTAAGTGATTATTACCTTAATGTTCACTCCTCTCTGTGGCAGATTATAGCTCATCTTACTACTCCTATTAATAGATGTGATATGATATGATATGATATGATATAATATAATATATAAATAACCGCAGGTGTAGGGGTGGGGTATTGCTTATGCTGTGGAGTGTATCTGTTACCACACAGAAGGACTCAGGCACCAGATGGGAACAACTGTAGTGAAGGGGGTTTCATGGATGGTGTAGTGGTGCTGTGGTGGCTTTCCTTCTTTTTGTCTCTCACTATCTCTTTTTGTTTCTCATTATCCATCCAGGAAAAAAAAAGAAAAAATAGATGGGGTGGTGTAATCATGTGGGCATTGAGTGATGCCCTTGGTGGCATAAAATAAAGTCACCAAGGCAATCAAGACTCAGAAGGAAGAGATATTATATTATATTAATTATATTATTTATATCATATCATATCATATTATATTGCATCTGTTAATAGGAGTAGTAAGATGAGCTATAATCTGCCACAGAGAGGTGTGAACATTAAGGTAATAATCACTTAAATGACTATCGCAGTGAAAAAAGTACAAGCTTCTTTATAGTAATCAAGAATTCTTGATTATAAATGACAGAAATCTATCCCACATGGGACAATGGAAAGGAAGAAATTCACTAGCACACTTAATTGAGTAATCAGGGTCTGAGTGGTGATGCTGTAAGGACCTAGTCAATAATCTTGATTCCTGTCTATCAGTGACCCTTGCCTCTTCACTCTGATAATTTTATTGTAAGAACAGAGCTAGTCAAATGATGGTAACAAAAGTTGCAGCTGCTCCTGTTGGCATTCTTTGTGTTGGTTTGGCCCCCTTCCCCCGACCTCTGAGAGAAATGGTTTGGTCCTTGCTAGTTTCGGGCCCCTCTTTCTGCCCGCCTCGTATGCTAAGGACGTCCAGAGTCCCAGCAGCAGTGGCAGAGGGAGAATGATGGAGAAGCACATGGTGTGGTGATTTGCCTGTTCGTGAATAAAGATTAAACTGCAGCTTCTCAGCCCAGGCGTGTGTCCCGAGTCTCTGTCTCTGTCTACCGCCACGAAGCTAGCCCGGCCTGCTGGCGCCCCCAAAACATTAACAACATGCTCCAAGTTTAGCATGGCAAACTGGAGAAAAAAAAAGCTATCTTAATTCATTCTGAGTAGTTCTACCAAGAGTTTCTGGAGTTAAGTCATAAAAACATCCAAAGAGCAAACACCGTTTTCTATGTTCATGTAGTGCAATTTATAATAGCTAAGACTTGGAAACAACCCAAATGTCTAATAACAAACATATTAATGGCTAAATAAATTATGGCATATATACACAATGGAATATTATACAGTTGTAAGGATGAATATATATACAGTATCGAAAGAACTAGAGGGGGTCATGTTGAGGGAAATATACCAGAAGAAGGGTGAATAATAGATTATCTTACTCACAGATGGGCTCTAAGAAACAAAGCCCAGGATAATACAGATTGAATTCTCAGTGGACCCTTGTGTATCACAGAAGATTGGTGACTCAGAAGGGGAAAGGGAGGATTAATTACTAAAGATAGCTTGGGGACATAAATCCTTATGGTGAATAAGATGATGACTTGCTTGAAGGTGAAGTATACTCATAACAATCTCAGGGAAATATGGAAATGTGCCCTTGTGATGACACAGGTCCTGTAAATAAATATTTCCTCTGGAAAGTGATACCGACAGGCCACACAGTGGTACACCTGGTAAAACACATATATTAAAGTGCACAAGGACCCAAATTCAAGACCCTGGTTTCCACCTGCAGAGGGAAAGATTCATGAGTGGTGAAGCTGGTGTCTCTTAGTTTCTTTCCCTCTCTGTCGCTTCCCCCTCAATCCTCTCTTTCTGTATCCATAAATAAATAAATAAATAAATAAATTAATTAAATAATTTTAAAAAGACCTTTTTTTTTTAATAAAGTGACACTTTTTTAAACAAAGAGGAAGAATATCAATGTAAGTTGATTGATATCTATGCAGAAAATAGTACGTTTTTAACTAGAAGTGACTCAGTTACCATCAGTGGAAATGTGAGTTGCAGAGCTAAGTTGAGCTCAACTGTAGAAGGCCGTAAACAATAAAAATAAGTTTTTGGAGTTGTGACTGTGCCAATGTTTGGGGTGATGATTTTCCACCAGCATCTTACCTTTTCTTCCCTGACTGTGCAATAAATACATAGACCTGGTCTTCTCAAGAGCATAATTTTCTTCCCTAAATCATTCTAAAGATACTCCAGTTACCAGGTACTTCTACCAACAAAACTCCAAGGTTAACTTTTTGGAAGGGAGGAATTATCATTCATGTTTCCATTCTAATTAGGATAGTGAATTTTGGAGTCCTCACAAATGCATCTATTACAACTTTCTCTATTCTAGTTCCAGAACATTGAGATAGTAACCAAAATCTATTCCATATTTTTCCTTTGTTCTAACTACAAAAGACAGATTGACAGACTTCTTCTTCTAGTGTTTGCCCGGCTAGCAAGGATCGTCAGTTTCCCCAATGAATGGGTACTCACGAGATGCACCATGGGAAGGTCGATCCAATGCATCCCATTGAGAGACTAATCACTTTCACCTCTACTCAAATAATTGATACTCCCATCAAAAAACTCACCATATGGTACTATAATTTCTGGTATAAGAATCCCTCTGTGTAGACTTGATCATTTGTTAAACTGCCTCTCTCTGAGTCTATTACTGCAGAGCTCTGTGTACACTCTCCCTGGTGGAGACCGATACTGCTTCTTGCAGTAAATTATGTCAAACTTTTTGTTTGTGTTACTCTAGTAAACTAAATGTTGACCTCTCCATAGAGAGATTTTAAGAAGTTACCATTTAATTTCGCTATTGTATTTTCCCTTTTGCAATACAAACATCCTGGATCCTAACATGAAGATGTAACAATGTAAAAATAACCTTTGTACTGTAAAGTACTAACCTCTGAGAGGATCTTTGGTATGGAGCCCAGTCAAGGGAAAACTGATTGTTGCATGGCCTCTAGAATGAATGGTACTCCCTTGAAAGAAAGAATACAACTTTTCCATCAAGTATTATTCTTGTTTGACAAAGAAAGGTTATTGTGTGTCCAGAGAGGTGACTTAGTGAATGCAGGGCTTAAAGAGTTTAACCCCAGGTTTGATCTCTGGCATTGCAAATGGTATTCTTCTTCTTCTTTTTTATTTTTTTTTATTTATTCCCTTTTTGTTGCCCTTGTTGTCTTATTGTTGTAGTTATTATTGTTGTTGTCATCGTTGTTGGATAGGACAAAGAGAAACGGAGAGAGGAGGGGAAGACAGAGAGGGGGAGAGAAAGATAGACACCTGCAGACCTGCTTCACCGCCTGTGAAGCGACTCCCCTGCAGGTGGGGAGCCAGGTTCGAACCAGGATCCTTATGCCGGTCCTTGTGCTTTGCGCCACCTGCGCTTAACCCGCTGCGCTACAGCCCGACTCCCCCTTCTTTTTTTTTTTTTTCAATTGTGATTTAATAATGGTTTACATGATTGTGGATGTGAGGGTGATCTGGCTGAAATATCTGTCACTCCATTGATGACTAGGGTTGATTCAGCTGATCTGGCTGGATAGGCAGGTATCCTCCTCCTAACCTGTCCATTTGCATCCTTCCTGAAGCTGCCCTCTCAGTCAAAGATGATGATCTTCCATAAATAGAGACAGGCTAGTCTTTGGTCAATGGTATAGGAGTAGCTGTGATCCCCACTAGAACCTCCAAGTAAGCTCTCAAGGTTTAAAGGATTGTGACTTTACAGTTCCTCATCATACCCACCACTACTGCTACCTTCAGAGCAGCTATAGTTCTCACAAAGTCTTAAGACAGTTTAGCTAACCACCCTTTTTTGCAAGTTCATATAATTGATCTATATTTTACATATGAGCAAAACCATCTAGCTGTTGTCTTTCATCTCTTTGCTTACTTCACTAAGCATAATTATAAAAGTCAGTTGACTTGAGTTTCCATGCTGCCTGTCCATTGATGGGCTCTAATGCTAACAATAAGAATTGTAGTTAGGGGACCAGGTGGTGACACATCTGGTTAAGTGCACACATTACAGCATTACAGTGCATAATGACCTGGGTTCAAACCCCCACTTCTTACGTGCAGGGGGGAAGCTTACAAGCAGTGAAGCAGTGCTGCAGGTCTCTCTCTCTCTCTCCACCCTCTAAATTTCTCTCTGTCCTATCAAATAATAAATAAATAAATAAACAAATAAATAAACTGTAGTTAGACCCAGACTCTCTGAAAACTAAGTAGGGGGC
This sequence comes from Erinaceus europaeus, assembly GCF_950295315.1. Classification (NCBI taxonomy): domain Eukaryota; kingdom Metazoa; phylum Chordata; class Mammalia; order Eulipotyphla; family Erinaceidae; genus Erinaceus; species Erinaceus europaeus. Next base: position 113,228,676 of record NC_080172.1, read on the forward strand.
TAGGTGGTGGTGCGCCTGGTTAAGCACACATAGTATGAAGCACAAGGACCCACGTGAAGATCTGGGTTCCAGCCCAGGCTCCCTACCTGCAAGGAGGATGCTTCACAAGTGGTGAAGCAGGTCTGCAGGTGACTTTCTATTCTCTCTACCTCTCCTTCTTCATCTCTCTCTCTCCTCTCATTTTCTCTCTGCCCTATCCAATAAAATATAAAAAATGTCCACCAGGAGAAGTGAATTCATAGTGCCAGTGCCAAACCCCAGTGATTACCCTGGAGGCAAAACAAACAAACAAACAAACCACTAGGCAGTCATTGAAAGGAATTAGGAGGAGAATAAGAGGGACAGAGAAAGGAATCTCATTTGGTATAATGTCACTTGGATTTGCATGGGAGGCTCTCATGAGTCATATGTATTCCTAAACCAATGTACATTGTCTTTAACTTTTATTAAAATAGATGTAACTAGGGCCAGAAAAAAATAATTCACTTGGATACCATATACCTGACATCGGTTTGAGTTCAGTATACTGGGAGAATCTTCTGTGTGGTGTTCTTTGGAAAAGTCATCTAGAATGCAAAGTCACATAGAAGACCACATATACATATATAATATTGCACAAGTGGTTGATTCCAGGGCTATTTAAAATGTCAAAGCTTGTGGACGGTTGATGTCACTAATGATAGACAAAGGAGTAGTACTCTGGTCTTTTAAAGTCTTCTTGTATAAGGAGAAAGTGATCTGATGTTGCTGTGGTTGTCTCTCTAGATTGAGGCTCATAGTTAGAACTCCTTGCTCAGTTCTTCACATTTGTTCTCCATTGAGTCAGAGCGACTATTTATTTAATGTTTATTATTTGTAGTGTTTACTACAAACAATATTTACAGTATGCATCATTAACACAGAGTCCAAATACTACATGTATAATATATGAGACCTAAAACAACACATTACCATTTGTTTCCTCTTGTTCTTTGTGCTGTTGTCATATTTTGCTTTTATAGATGCAACCCTGCACACATTGGTTTTCGCTTGAAACTGTCTATTAAATTTTCAATGAATTAAAATATGAAAGAAGAATATTTGGGATGTAATGCCTTCTTTTGCATTTTTTAAGTAGAAGTTTCCATCCCATAGGCTTATTCTTCTACCTAAAGGAATTCTATTAACAAAAATATGCTGGTGATAGGTCCTCTCAATTTTTATTAACTTAAAACCTTTTTCTTTCACATTTATTTTTGAAAGATATTGTTGGTTAGAAAAGCCAAAGTTTGAGGGACCCAGAAGGTAGCAAAATGGATAGAACATTGAAATTTTAAGCATGATGTACCAAGCTCAGCCCCCACCATCATATGTTCCAGAGTGATACTCTGGTTCTCTCTTCTTCCTCCTTCTCATCTTTTTTCTACTGCCTCCTCCACTTCCTCCTTTCTCTCATAAATAAATAAACTTTTGAAAAAAGAAGTCAAGGTTTACAAGTGTCTTTGTTTTTTTTGTTTGTTTGTTTGTTTTTGTTTTTTGGTTTTTTTTGCAGTGCTTTCCAATTTCCTAGATTATCTTCTGGTTTGCATAGATTGTGCTGAGATGGCTGACATCATTCTTACCTTCTCAGTGCACCTTGCCATTTTACATCTTACTCATTTTAAGATTTTCACATTCTCACACGGTGTCTACTCTTTTTGAAACTGTATAATAGTGTTATATGTGCTTATCCTGTTTAGCATTTACTGAAGCTCTTGAACTTAACGGTTCACACTTGGAAAGCATTTGTTTTTATTTCTCCAAATATTGCTTCTGCTCCTGCCTTTATCCCCATCCCCTGCTCCTGACATCACCCTCCTAAGACTCTAGACTCATGTATTTTAGACATTTCTGCTAGTCTTATTCTATACTTTTAAAGCCATCGATCATTTATTTAACATTATTTAACCGTACAGTAATCTATAAAATTTCATTTCAGGGGCCAGGTGGTGGTGCATCTGGTTGAGTGCACATGTCCCAATGCAGAAAGTCTTGGGTTCAAGTCCCCATTCCCTAACTGCAGGGGGAAATCTTTGCGAGTGGTGAAGCAGGGCTGCAGGTGTCTCTCTGCCTCTTTTCGTCTCTATTTCACTCTCAATTTCTTGCCGTCTCTATCTAATAAATAAATAAAGATAATAAAACATCATTTCATATATTGTATTTTTTAATCCCTAGAAGTTCCATTTTGTTCGGATTCAAAGATTCTATATTCTTCTTCTTATAATTATGTTTTATTTTACAACTTTGAACATGCTAAGCATGCCTAAAATAGTTATAGTAATACCCATATTTACTAATACTTCCATTTATTATTTCTGGATCTCTTTCCATATACTGATTTTTTTCTTTCAGCCTGTGAGTCATACCTCATTGCTTCTTTGTACATATTTTAATTTTTATTTAATCCCATGCACTATGAATTATGCATCTTGGGGTGCTAGATTTTTTCTCTTTCTATTTTTAAAGTTTTTATTTATAAAAAGGAAACACTGACAAAATCATAATATAAGATGGGTACACACAGTTCCTGCCACCTGAACTCCATATCCCATCTCCTCCCCTGATAGCTTCTTCATTCTTTATTCCTCTAGGAATATGGACCCAGGGTCATTATGGGGTGCAGAAGGTGGAAGGTCTGGCTTCTGAAATTGCTTCTTCACTGAAGATGGGCATTGGCTGGTCGATTCATACTCCCAGCCTGTCTCTTTCTTTCCCTAGTGGTGACAGGGATCTGGGGAAGTGGGGCTCCAGGACTCATTGGTGGGGTTGTCTGCCCTGCGAAGTTCAGTTGGCATCATGGTAGCATCTGGAACCTGGTGGTTAAAAAAGAGTTAAGATAGAAAACAGAGCAAATTGTTGACTAATCATGAACCTAAAGGCAAGAATATTTTTCATGGAGATTTCGGGTCTCCATTTTGGAAAAAGCTAGTAGGCCTATTCTAGGTTCCAAGAGGCCCATGACCCAACTAGTTTTTGCCTGTGCCTGACATCTAATATGTAGGTGACCTAAACTATTGTCTGGGGGGATGGTGTCAGAGTTGGGAAAAGGACCAGAAAGCTGGATCATGGAAGAGAGTAGCTCCCAAATATGGGGAAAGTATATAAATATTGTTACCTTTAAACATTGTCCATCTGATTGGGGCCCATAGTCAGCACAGGAGCCTATGTAGCCTCTGCATCCCTGTAGGTCTGAGCTCACATTCTGTGGTCACAGCTAGGAAAATTCCAGCCTGCGCCAATTTCAGGACCCATCATCTTTGGGTGATAGACACAGTACGTTATCCAACCTCCCTCCAGAGAATGGAAAAATGTTGATTCACCTTGAGGGCCACATTCTATAGGGGCCCCCAGAGGGGCCCATTTTGTTATTCCTGATGGAGATGACAAGTGTCAGTAGAGAGAGGGGATCTGCTCTAGGGGGTGGCCTGTTAGTGAACACTGTGAATTGCACATCTTGGGGTGCTAGACCTTTTTATACTTCTAGACAGCATGATCAGTATTTTGCATATATTTTATTTTTATTTTTATTTTGGCACATATTTTATTACTTGCAGAGCAATTCAATTCTCCCAAAACTTACTTTTTAATTTTTTAAAAAAATTATTTTATTTAATGAGGTACAGAGAGGAAGACAGACATAAAGACAGATAAACAGAGACAGATCAGAGCACTACTCAGCTCAAACAGTAGAAGCAGCTTAAATGCCCAACAACAGATGACCGGCTAATGAAGTTATGGGATATATATCCCACAGAGTATGACTCTGCTATCAAAAAGATGATATTGTATCCTTTGGGACCAAATGGATGGTACTGGAGTTGATTATGCTTATCAAACTATGAAAAGAGATGAATTACAGCTACCAGATGGTTTCAATCACTTGTGAATCTAGATAATTAATACACACGTACTTGCCAAAAGAGAAGGAATGAAAGAAAGAAAAAGGGAAAGGAAAGGAAGGGAAAGAAAAGGAAAGGAAAAGAAAAAGAAGAGAGAGAAAGGAAAAAGAAAGAAAGAAAGAAAGAAAGGAAAAGAAAAGAGAAGAGAAAAGAAAAGAAAAAAAGAAAAGAAAAGAAAACAAGAAAAGAAAAAGGGAAGGAAAGAGAGAAAAAGAGGGGAGTCAGGGGGGAGCACAGTGGATTAAGCACATGTGGCACCAAGAGCCAGGACCAGCCAAAGGATCCCGGTCTGGCTCCCCACCTGCAGGGGAGTCTCTTCACAGCCTTGAAGCAGGTCTGCAGGTGTCTGTCTTTCTCTCCTCCTCTCTGTTTTCCTTTCCTCTCTCCATTTCTCTCTGTCCTTTCCAACATCGACAACATCAGTAACAACAACAATAATAAAATAAGGGCAACAAAAGGAAATAAAGACTTTGTTAGAAAGTGAACTACCTGGGATGAAATTAGAGTGTACTATAAAAGGAAAGGTCTCACCCGAGTAATGAAGCTGAAGGGTTGTCATTCCACACGTGAAGTCTCTGGACACAGTCTGAAGTGAAGCATGTTGAGGTGGCAATCGTTGCTTTGGTTAGGTTGTGATCGGCGGATGCAATATTATTTGGTATGGATTGGGAGATGCATACGGGAAAGTGGGCCCTATCCAAGGGTTCCAGGACTGGGGGAAGTAGGGGCTCTATACTGGAGATGTGAGGTTCCTGCTGTCTTAGGGTTCAAAAAGAGAATCGAGCTTATGTGCACACGTATCCATAAACTACTGCAAAATATATACCTGAAAGCAGAAGTACACTAGAGTTTGCAGTGAGTACCTCCCTAACACTTCCTCTCCACTATTCCAAGCTTGGGATCCATGATTGCTCAACAAATTGTTTGGCTTCATATGTTAACTCTCTTTTCAATCACCAGGTTCCAGATGCCACCAGGATGCTGGCTAGGCTTCCCTGGATTGAAGACCCCACCAATGTGTCCTGGAGCGCAGCTTCCCCAGAGACACACCTTACTAGGGAAAGAGAGAGGCAGACTGGGAGTATGGACCGACCAGTCAACGCCCATGTTCAGCGGGGAAGCAATTACAGAAGCCAGACCTTCTACCTTCTGCAACCCTCAACGACCCTGGGTCCATGTTCCCAGAGGGCTAGAGAATGGGAAAGCTACCATGGGAGGGGGTGGGTTATGGGGATTGGGCGGTGGGAATTGTGTGGAGTTGTATCCCTCCTACCTTATGTTTTTGTTCACTAATCCTTTCTTAAATAAAAAATTTAAAAAAAAAAGGAAATAAAGAAATAGTTTAAAAAAAGAAAGGAAAAGAAAAAGTAAGCAAACTTTTAAAAACCTACATTGGTTGTCTTTGGAAGGTGGGAGGGTGGGAAATACAGAACTTTGAAGTTGTGTGTGGTGTGTAACGATATTCTATCATCCTACAATTTTGTAACCTTCTATGATCACAAATAAAAAATTAAAAGATAAATACAAATAAAAAATTAAAAGATAAATACAAATTTAAAAATGCTTTAAGCATTTATGTATAGTCTTTTGTGTGGACACGTGTTTTCAACTTATTTTTTATTTTAATTCGATTAGTGGTGTAATATTGATTTATTTAATTATAAGATTACAGGGTATCATTTTATACTATTCCTATCAGTAGAGTTCTGTATCCCCAATTCTCTCCATTGGAAGCGAAAATAGGTCTCTCAAGGTCACAGATATGGGTTTACTATTATCTCTATGACTATCTGTCTATATTTATATATTTTTTTTTTCCTGTTTTTCCCATGGTCCCGTCTTCTCTTCCTTTCCAAGTCACACCTACACCTATTACTGTTTCTAAGTGTTCTCTCTCCAGGTCTTGATGGAGTTGGGGTTCAGAGCCCTCTGGTCATTTTCTCCCTAACATTTCTCCCCTGCTGGAACTATGGACCCAAATTATGGATGAGGTGCAGAAGGTGGAAGGTCTGGTACCTATAACTGTTTCTCTGCTGGACATGGGTGTTGGCAGGTTCACCCACACCCCCAGCCTCTTTCTATCTTTCCCGAGTGGGGTAGGTCTCTGGAGAGTTGAGAATTTGAGACACATTATTGAGTTCATTTGCCCAGGGAAGCCAAGATTTACTTTTAAAAAAATCTATTTATAAAATGGAAATATTGACAAGACTATAGGATAAGAGGGGTACAATTCCACACAATTCCCACCCCCAGAACTACATATCCCATCCCTTCCCTTGATAGCTTCACTATTCTTTATCCCTCTCAGAGTATGAACCCAGGGTCATTATGGGGTGCAGAAGGTGGAAGGTCTGGCTTCTGTAATTGCTTCCCTGCTGAATGTGGGTGTTGTCAGGTCAATCCATACTCCCAGTCTGCCTCTCTCTTTCCCTAGTGGGTCTGGGAAGGCGGGGCTCCAGGACACATGGTGAGGTCGTAGACTTAACTTTTTAGACCCCATATAAATGGGCCCAGAGTTCCCTTTAACCTGAGAATCAGTCAGTTTCATTTCTACAGCTTGGGTCTGGATTCTCTTCTGAATGTATCTTGCATTCCAGAAAAGTCTCGTTACTTTAGTCAGCATGCAAACCATCTTGTGACTCTGAGTCACTTGGCTCAAAAGCTCTAGTGTTATTCTGGAATATTTTTTCTCTCTTGGTCATGTAGGGTTTTATCCTATTGATGTATATAGGGTTCACATCCAGCTGGCGTCTCTTTTATGATCACAATGGCATTGTTGAGGTGTCGGCCACATCTACTTTAAGTGTACAGTTCAGCTTTCTTCAACATATATTATCACCTGTGTGATTCTTCACTGTGGTCAAGCTTAGCATTTCTATCCGCCTCAGAATTTTCCATAGGCCTTATTATCCCCTCCTCTACCCCTCCATTTATAGGCAACCAGTGATCTGTTTTCTTTCACTACACATTTTCAGTGTTTATGACTTTATGTAAATACACAATGGTCTCTTTTTAGCTGAATTCTTCACGCACATAATTTTGAGAATTATGTATACTCACTACTCCCTCCTTTTTATTTATTGCTGAAGACCACCCCATTGTATAGGTAGACACATTACTGGTCATTTTTATGTTAATGAGCACTTGTGTCCTTCTCAGTTTTGACCAGTTATAAATAAATCCATAGTTAATATTCATGTGTTTGTATATGCATATGCTTCCATTTCTCTTGGCTAGATACTTAGGTGTAAATTTGTAGGGTAATAGGATAGGTGTCAGTTTACCTTCTTAAATGTTTTAAAAACCATATTATTTTTTCCCAACTTTTTAAATTAGTGCTATAATAGTGATTTAAAAAATTAGAAGATTTCAGTGGTGTAATTTAATAACTACACCTTGTCATTGAAGCTCACCACATCCTTTCCAAAGGAACTGGCTATTCAATGAGAACATGTCATATTTGGATCTGCTCACCATTATGGCTCTAAGCATTCCATATAGACTTGGCACCAGGGGGGCTCTCAGTGAATCTATGATAGATGTCAAGTACACGTGTTGAAGAACTCAATGAGTGCATTGGGTTCTTGATACCTTGTTGTCTTATACACTGGGTGCATACCCTTATTTTTTCCTGTTAAAATAATAGCCACTTTGAGATGACCTCACTTTAATGATGGTCTTTTTGTTCACTACCAGGCCACCCCATCATCTAGGGACTCTAGTCAGGGAATCCTTGGATTCCCACATAGACGTGATGGGCGTAGACCTCTAATAGATCTCTTTCTCTACCATCACTGGTCATTTCTATTAGGGGTGTCATCATAAGACCTCTTGTGGGCCTCTACAGGACATTGCCCTTGATGTAGAAAAGCAATGGTAGGGACTGCCCCACTCTCTGAAGGGAGACTGATTCATCCTACACTGACACTCAAAGAAGACAGGTCCTGGAATGAGTGCAGCCTAGAATGTTCCTAGCTGTGACCATGGACTGCAAGCTTATACTAATAGGGACTGAGAGGTTACACAGGCTCCTGTGCTCGTGAATATATATGGGCCCTTGGTCAGACTGATGGAGTTTACAGTTAATGGTATTTATATACTTTCTTCATGTTTTGGAGCTACTCTCTACCCTGTTGCAGCTTTCTAGCCCTATTTTCAACTAGACAATACTTTTAACCTACCTTCATGTTAGCTGTTAAGCATAGGCGATAATAACTGAAGTCTGGGCCTCTTGGAACATACCTAAAATAGACTACCTAGCTTCTTCTCACATAAAGACCCTAAATTTAATTTGCTCTATTCCTACATTTTGGGTTCCTGTTTATCGAACAATTTGTCCTGCTTTCTATCTTACTGCCTTTCAGCCACCAAGTTGCAGATGCTACTGTGATTCCATCCTGACCTCCTTGGACAGACAGTCCCAAAGTCTCACTCCAGAGCTCTACCCCACAAGGAAAGGTAGAAACAGGCTGGGGGTATGCATAGGCTTGTCAATGCCCATGTCGTGCAGAGGAGCAATTACAGAAGCCAGAACTCCCACCTTATGCACCCCACAAATAATTTTGGTCCATACTCTCAGAGGGATAAAGAATAGGGAAGCTTCCAATATAGGAGATGGGATAGGGAACTCTGATTGTGGGAAGTATATAGAATTGTAGCCCTGTTATCTAATAATCTTGTTAATCATTATTATATTACTAATAAAAGTATTTAAAAAAGTTAAATAACTCTGAAACCTAAAAAAAAAAAATAATTGCCGCTTTGTAAGCTACCTGTTTATAATTCTGTTTATATTCTGTTTTTTTCTTTGCAGCTGTGCAGTCCTTGCACACCCTCAATGACCAGATATCCCACTTCATTGTCACCAAGTCAAAGGCACTGGAGGAGGACAAAGACCCTTTTCTGCCTATGGAGAAGGAGTCTCTGAAGAGTTCCATGGTGTTGATGAGGCATCTCTTGATGGACGCTCAGGTACAGAGTTCCATACAGCTCTTCCATAGAGGTGGTGATATGGGATCCATTGTGCTCCCTTTCTTTGCTCGGATCTATGGGGAAAAAAAAAGTTTAGTTGTAAACTGTGTTTGTGTTAATCCATGGGGTAGACATGATAATATACTGAGTAATGGACTTTTGACTTAGTATTATTTGGAATTTTATAATGAAATAGTTTGTTTTCAAGTCTAACTGATAGGATATAAAAATAATATAGATTTTTGTCTCTGAGGGTTTACCAGATCTCCCATTAGACTTGGAAAAATAAACCTCATTTGCATACTAACTTGGCAGATTTCAAAGCTGGCAAAGACTTTGGAGTAGAGCAGTACTTATCCCAAACAACGTCATGCAGTGACTAATGAATATTTTGGCATATTTGTTGCACCAGCGAGTAAGCAAATCAGGCCTTCTTTTAATGCTAGAAATGAATTAATTACAAAAGGTTTTCAGCTCATTTCTTGCTGTAGTTGAGATGTTCTGTGGCTTCCTCCTTTTACATGATTTCGTTAAAACCCTTTAAAAAATAATATATTTCTTCTGGCTTTGGTGGTCACCTGAATTTTTGAGGGATAGATATCTGTGGTAGTAAAGCCAAACTCACCAGACTTGACTATCGCTCTTTCAGTTCACCCCCTAGAAATGTACCAAATGATGTCCTTTGGGTTTTGTGATTTTTGCAGTAGTTTGCCCTGGAGCTGTCTTGCTCAGCTTGTTATCTCTTCAACAGCAGAAAGGTTAGAATGGTTGGTGGTTTCTTGTATTTCCCTTTTGAAATGATTTTGAACTGTAGTGTCTTTGCTTTTGTTTCTGCCATGGCGGTGTTTTATGTGTCCTATTTTCAATCAGTCCTAAAGCCCAGAATTATGTACCAATAGCACTTTAACTGCCAAGGTTTCTGTGCATGTTTTACCTGTCAGTGTTTGAAGCTGCCACTGGAGATTCTTAAGCCCCTGTGGAGAGAACATTATGGAAAGCCTTTCATTTTTATTCACCGTTTCCTCTCTCCCCTTTATTATGAGCTGCCTGTTCACTCCTCCTTTCTCCCTGAGCCTGTCTGGAGGAGAAAGATTCAGAAGCTATAACAGCCAATGTAACAATTCAGTACAAAGGGAAATTTAGAACAAATTTATCAAATAGGAGAGAGAAAATTGTTCTTGAAAGATTCACTTTCCTCGGTGGCTGGACCAGGCCCTACAGCTAACACCCCAGTCAAGGAAACTGTCTGAATAAATCCCCAAAGATATTAGCAGATTGGCAATGGGAAAAAAATCAGACAAACAACAAAACACCATTCACCTTGTCCTCTCCTTTACCTATTTACTAGAGTCTAGAACTGGATTAAAAAAATTTCTTAATGTGACATAGAAAATATTTTCTCTCTCTAAATGCTGAATTCATTTAACAGATTTTGTTCTTGCAGTTTGTTTTTTCTTTTCATGTTTTTAGTCTAAGGGGATTAAGTCACCCTATATGGTGCAGTTACTGTGCATGCACATATTAATTTCTTGTTTTTCTTAATCTCCAAGCAATACCTAACAGCATGCTTTCCTATTTACATAATAGAAAAAATGAAACATAATAAGTGACTATTCCCTTAAGTTCATATTCTTTACAAGGAAGGTGGGGTTTTGAGTCAGGGAATAGGAGGTCACAGAAAATCAGGTTGGAAAATGGCATGGTGTCCGGAGACATTACCCTTCTGTATTTCATTGTTTAGACTCCTTGCTATTATCTTTCTTATTCATGTACAATGAAGTAGTTGCAATTATTTTAGTCTAAAAATGCCATCTCGTTTATTTTCTTCTGAAACCACCATTTGAAATGTTATTTGTGGTTCTAAGTCTAGGTTAATGACTGTGGTCAATTAGAATCATGTTACCTAATCCTATATTGCCTGGAGCACCTCTGAAATAGATTCTCTGTAAGATTAATATTATCTAGTGCATAAGACAAAGGGACCCCAAAATATGGACAATGACTAACTGCTGTATGTAGTTTTAATTTTTAATTAGTATCTAGCAATACATTAATTTCTCAAAGAATTCTTGTTGAGTATTTTTTGAAAATAGAATTATTTTCCATGCATACTGTTTCTTGTCATATTGCAAAGACAAACAAATGTACTTCCATCCAGTCTACACTCTGTGGTGTTAACAGATGTTTGTTTTGTGTGTATTCAAGGTTAATGACCACATCCCTTAACTTGCTTGGTGTAATAACCTGCTTTGTTCCATGTCCAAAGGCCTCTAAATAGTATAGGATTATGATGAAATACTCTGACATCAGCTTGCTAGTTGTATGAAGTCAGGCAAAAAGTATTCTAGAGAACCTGGAGGCTGCTTGGAGAGTGACTGCTTAAAAGGCATAATCAATTCAAGTCACATCTGTCTTGGAAGCAATAAATCCTGCTTAGGAGAATGTCAAAGGCAAAAGCATTGCTGTGCTATGAAATTCCACCTCTGAGGATTATAAAAAAGTATGCAGAAAGCAAACACGTCTCCCTAGTACAATAGGGGTGCCGAAGATGATTGGCAGCTCTGACAATCTATCCCAGAGAATAGAATCATAAAGGGAATGTTTCATATGGGAAACCCACAAGGTCTGGGCTAATTTATTCATTCTCTTCCTGTTTCCAGCATGGGGGTGTCTGGATGTTACAGAGTGCCTTTCTTTCTTTGCACCCCACTCCTTTTGGAGTGCAGCCCCCCACTCCAAGTCACGGAATTGTACTGTTTAGACTGTATTTGAAACCTGATCTTGTAACTCCTATTCCTGGGAGTTCTGTCTAACCCCAAACTGCAGACTCAGCCTCATAGGTGATTAGATTCAAAACAACTAAGAGGCAGTTTTTTCTGGTAGAGATTAATTCTTCTCCCCATCCTGTGTGACTCTGCATGCTAAGACTTGATTACAACAAATTAAATTTCCTATTGGTACTTCTTCTCTCCTTCCCCCTAAAGACTTAATATCATTATTTATTAAGGGGTAAAAAAATGCTTAGGAAAACAGTAAGATTGTTTTGTGGCAGTACGAGTCTCGTGTAAAAAGCTGGATGTTGAAGGCAGAGACCTTCCACCACCCTGTAGAGGATTCTTTCTGGTGGCCATGAGATTATCAATGGGAAGGACCTGTAATCCAGTAATCCTTGGCCACTGACCAAGCCTCTCTTGTTTCTTCCTCTTCCTCTCCTCCTACTCCTCCACCTCCTCCCCCTCCTCCTCCTCTTCCTCTTCCTCCTCCTCCTCCTCCTCTTCCTCCTCCTCCTCCTCCTCCTTCTTCTGTTTTTTTTTTATTTTTTTTTTTAGTAATTTAATAATGACTTACAAGATTATGGGATAAGAGGGGTACAATTCCAAACAATTACCACCACCAAAGTTCCATGTCCCATCCTCTCAGTTGGATGCTTCCCTATTCTTTATCCCTCTGAGAATATGGACCAAAGATCTTTATGGGGTGTAGAAGGTGGGAGGTCTGGTTTCTTTAATTGCTTCTCTGCTGGAAATGGTCATTGGCATGTTGACTCACATTCCCCACCTGTCCCTAGCTTTCCCTAGTGGGGTAGGGCTCTGGGGAGGTGGGGTACCAGGACTCACTGGTGAAATCGTCGGCCCTGGGAAGTCAGGTTGGTGTCATGGTAGCATCTGCAACTTACAGGGAGTATGGATCCACCTATCAACACCCATGTTCTGCAGGGAAGGGAAGCAATTACAGAAGCCAGAGCTTCCACCTTCTGCATCCCACAATGACCTTGGGTCCATACTCCCAGAGGGATAAAGAGTAGGAAAGCTATCAGGGGAGGGGATGGGATAAGGAGTTCTGGTGTTGGGAATTGTGTGTAGTTGTACACCTCTTATCTTATGGTTTTGTCAATCTTTCCATTTTATAAATAAAAAAATAAAAAAAAAACATTTGAATACAAAAATAATAAATCATGAGGTAAAAAGATATAAAACAGAACAAATTGTTTAATAATCAGGAACCTAAAGATAAGAATAGAGGGAAAGGGATACAGAGTTCTGGTGGTGGGAATTGTATGGAGTCATACCCCTCTTTTCCTATGTTTTTTTCAGTGGTTCCTTTTTTGATAAACAAGCAAACAAACAAATAAATAAAAGAAATAGATGATGCTAGGAAGTTTATTTTAGGTATATTCCTAGGGGCCCATGACTTTACTAATTTCTCCCTCACTTCTTAAAGCTTGATTCTCCCAGATTGGAAAGAGGAACTTGTTTTATGTAACTTTGACTACACACTTTCCATAGGTTCATTTCTAAAATAAAGTAAGAACTATTTTAAAACCGAACAAAGGTACCCCAGCTAACTCAGTCTGTAGAGCCTGAGATTCTTAAAACCAAAAAAAAAACAAAACAAAACAAAAAAAAGAACCATGTAGCCTACATCACTAAGCAAATTTGTACCATGGTGTGATAAAAGTCAAATCTGAGGTGGCAGGTTGCATTATACCTTTCTTTTTTTATTTAATTTTTTATTTATAAAAAGGAAACATTGACTAAACCATAGGATAAGAGGGGTACAACTTCACACAATTCCCACCATCAGAACTCTGTATACCATCCCCTCCCCAATGACTTTCCTATTCTTTAACCCTCTGGGAGTACGGACCCAAGGTCATTGTGGGATACAGAAGGTGAAAGGTCTGGCTTCTGTAATTGCTTCCCCACTGAACATGGGCGTTGACAGGTCGATCCATACTCCCAGCCTGTCTTTCTTTTTCTTCCCCTAGTGGGGAAGGGCTCTGGGATAAGCTGAGCTCCAGGACACATTGGTGGAGTTGTCTGTTCAGGGAAGTCTGGTTGACATCTGTCAGGCTGAGCTTCACTGACGGGAGACAGACGACCTGGGACTCATGGCTGTGTGGTACGCATTTCAGTCTTTATTCATGCAGGACGCAGCACCATCTAAGCCAAGCTAAGCTAAACTAAACTAATATACTTGCCAAGTAGGGTGTAAACAGGATGTGATGTAGAGAGGGTAGAGAGAAAAGTGACTGGTGAAAATCAAGGTGTGACAAGGAGAGGGGGCGGAGCAGGCGAGAATTCTACCACTGAACCACCAATGCCCTGGAGGGAGGGTGGTGCTTAGTTAACAGTGGTTATGTAAATATAATACAGTGTTTAGTAGGGGGTATTAAACCAAATGAAACAGAAGGGGTTTTCTTCTTTTTCTAGCATTTGCCCTTCTTCCGTAGCCAGTTAACAGCGTCAGGTTGAGCCTGATGTAAAGTTTCGAGACCTCCTTTGAATCTGGAGAGGTGGCAGTCGTTAGAAGCAGAATTAGAAGCATACCAACAGACATCATGCTAGCATCTGGATCCTGGTGGTTGAAAAGAGAGTTAACATACATAGCCAAACAAATTGTTGACCAATCATGGATCTAAAGGCTGGAATAGTGCAGATGAAGAGTTGGGGGCCCTCCATTTTTTAGATAGGTAGTAGGCATATTTTAGTTATATTCCAAAGGACCTGTGGCTATACTAGTGTTTTGTTTTTTTTTTTTTTTTTGCCTGAGCCTGAAATCTGAAATGCATGTAGATCCTAATTATTGTCTGGGGAGGTGATGTCATGGTTGGCAGAAGGACCAGAAAGCTGGATCAGGGAAGAGAGTAGCTCCCAAATATGGGAAAGTTGTATAAATATTGTTGACTGTAAACCCCATTGACCTGATGTGATCTGGGGCCCATATTCAGCTTAGGAGCCTATGTGACCTCTGCATCCCTGTAGATCTGAACTCACATACTGTGGTCATAAATAGGAACATTCCAAGCTGCCCCAATATCAGGACCCATCTTCCTCAGGTGTAACATAGAGTATATTGCCCAGCCTCCCTTTGGAGAATGGAACATTCTCTACCATTGTTGATCCAAGTCGAGGGCAAGGTCCTATGGGTGTCCACAACAGGGTCTATTGTGTTATTGCTGACAGGAATAACTGATAACAATGGAGAGAGGGATTTATTCAAGGTCTAGGCCCATCATGTCTGTTTAGGAATCTCAGGACTCCCTAAATAGGGCTCCAGCTGATGGGGTGGCCTGATAGTGACTAAACAGTGATCATTGCAGTATGCCAGTCTCTTGCCCTTATTCAGCTTTTGCAGTCCTTGCTTTGATGAGGTTAGCTTTGGAGTGAAATAACTATAATAGGAAGTGGAGATGTAATAGGTGGAGATGGTATCTAAGTCTAAGTAGACACTATTTCATTATGAACTTGATACTGACTCACTACAGACTATTGTGTATTTTTGCTTTCAGGTATATATTTTGCCCTCATTTATGGATATATATGAACATATGCCCTATCTCATGGGACCTGGTCTATATCTAGGTTTTGGGATTATGTTAGGAAGTGAACCTCCTGGAATATAATTAGAGAATATTATGAAAGGAAATGTCTCACCCAAGTAATGAGGTTGAAGGGTTAACATTCCATGCCTGACATCTCTGAACACAGTCTGAAGTGAAGCATGCTGAGGTGGTACTTGTTGTGTTGATGATGGTTGATGAGGTGGGGATCAGCAGATGCAATATCATTTGGTATGAATTGAGAGAAGCATGCAGGGAAATTAGCCCCACACTAGAGATTCCAGGACTGGGGTAAATATAGGCTCTAAAGAGGAATCAGGAGGTTCCTGCTGTCTTAGGGTTTAAGAAGACAATAGATAGTTATTGCTATAATCACATTATTTGGAAATTGGGTTAACTTTGAAAAATCCCTTTGTTAGGATTTGCTGTATCACACACAGCATCACCATAATTTATGTCTTTGACATTATTTGTATATAGCTGTGCCACTGTTTGCTTCTGTTCTCCCTGGTCTTAGTTTTTAAGAGAGTCAACCTATCAAGGATTCAGCCTATGTATTAAAAGGACTAAGTCTGTGCTTTAAAAAGTTTGAGACATTCAATTTTTCCCCTCTCATTTTTTTTTGACTTTTCTAAATCTTTTTACTCGCTTATTACTGCATAGAGACAGAGAGAAACTGAGAGGGGAGAGAGAGACAGCGAGAGAGACAGAGACACCTGCAGCCCTGCTTCACCACTTGTGAAGCTTCCCCCGTAGGTGGGGATCCCCTCTCATTTTAATTAAATAGTGATTTATATGACTACAAAATAATAGGAGTATACATAAACACCATTCCCACCACCAAAAACCTGTGTCCCATCCCATCCCATCCTATTCCCCCCACTGCACCCCCCCCACACACCCAGTGAAGTTGAACTTTGATCCTGACCCTCAACCCAGGGTTTTTACTTTGGTGCCCTACTCCAAATTCAGTCAAATCCTACTTTGAGTTTTGTCAGAGTCTCTGGTGGGGTGATCTCCAGGAGAAAGGTAACGGACCAGTTCTATCTTGCTCGCGCAAGGGACGACACGAAGTAAAGACACCGGGGAGACCTGCAGCATGCTCAGGTCTCAGATCTCAGCTCTCAGGTCTCAGGTTTCGTTTATTAGCAGGTGGGCAAAGTTTAAGTAGAAAACCAAACAAAGAACATTATTCAAATATGTCAGAAGTGTTTCCCTTTCTGTTATTCTTTCTCAACCTCTGTTTATGAGTGGGATCATCCCATACTTATGTTTATCTTGCTGACTTAGCTCACTTACCATAATTACTTCTAGCTCCATACAAGATGGGTCAGAGAAGGTGGGTTCATTGTTCTTAATAGCTACGTAGTATTCCATTGTGTATATATACCACAACTTTCTCAGCCACTCATTTGTTGTTGGGCACCTGGATTGCTTCCAGATTTTAGCTATTACGAATTGTGCTGCTATGAACATAGGTTTACACATTTCTTTTTGGTTGGGTATTATGGAATCCTTTGGGTATATCCCTAGGAGAGGGATTATTGGGATATATGGAAGGTCCATGTCTAGACTTGTGAGAGTTATCCACACTGCTCTCCACAGAGGCTGGTCCAATTTACATTCCCACTAGCAGTGCAGAAGGGTTCCTCTGTCCCCACAGCCTTTCCAGCATTTGTTGCTGCTGTCCTTTTTGATGTATGCCATTCCCATAGGGATGAGGTGGTATCTCAATACTGTCCCTATATGCATTTCTCTGACGATCATTTACCTGGAGCAATTTTTCATGTGTTTGTTAGCCTTTTGCATCTCTTCTGTAGAGAATGTTTTGTTTATATCCTCTGCCCATTTCTGGATGGGTTCATTTGCTTTTTTGTTGCTAAGTTTGCTGAGTTCTTTGTATATTTTGGTGATTAGTCTCATCTGATATATGGCATATGAAGATATTCTCCCATTCTGTGAGGGGTCACTTTGTGTAATAGTTTCTTTGGTTGTGCAGAAGCTTTCAATTTGATGTAGTCCCATTGGTTTGTTTCTGCATTAGTCTTCATTTGCAATTGGGTTTGTTTCATCAAAGATGTCCTTGAAATTTAGGTGGGAAAGTGCTTCACCAATGTTTTCCTCTAAGTATTTGATAGTTTCTGGTCTAACATCCAGGTCCTTGATCCTTTTGGAGTTGATTTTTGCTTCTCGTGAGATAAGGTGGTTCAGTTTCATTCTTCTGCATGTTTCAACCCAGTTTTCCCAGTACCATTTATTGAAGAGAGCCTACTTCTCCATTTAATACTTTGGGCCCCCTTATCAAAGATTAGACGTTCATAGGTGTGGAGGTTAGTCAGGGCTTTCAATTATGTTCCATTGGTCTGTGTGCCTATTTTTGTTCCAGTACCAGGCTGTTTTGATTATGATGACCTTATAATATAGTTTGAGATCTGAGATTGTGATGTGATGCTCCATTTCTGTTTCTTTTCCTCAAGATTATTTTGGCAATTCTAGGTGTTTTCTGGTTCCAGATAAATGATTGTAGTTTTTGTTCTATTCTCTTAAAGAAGCTTGATGGAACTTTGATATGCATCCCATTAAATTTGTATATGGCTCCAGGGAGAATATTCATTTTGATGATATTTATTCATTTTGATGATATTTATTCATTTCAATTATATTTATTCTTCTTCCATTTCTTGGTATCATTTTTTGTTTCATTGACTAGTGACTCATAGTTTTTAGTATAGAAGTCTTTCACTTATCTGGTCAGCTTTATTCCTAGGTATTTTATTGATTTTGCTGCAAGAGTGAATGGGAGTGATTTCTGGATGTCTTCTTCAGTTTTAGTGTTTGCATAAAGAAATGCCACTGATTTTTGTACATTGATTTTGTGGCCTGACACCTTGCTATATTGCCTAATAACTTCCAGTAGTTTTCTTAGGGTTTTCAATGTATATTATCATATCATCTGCATATAGTATGAGCTTGACTTCCTCCCTTTCAATCTTTACTCTTTTATTTATTTTTCTTGCCTGCTTGTTAGGGCAAGAACTTCCAATACTATGTTGAAGAGTAATAGTAATAATGGACAGCCATGTCTTTTCCCCGATCTCAGGGGGATCACTCTCAGCTTCTGTCTGTTGAGTATGATGTTGGCTGTATGTTTGCTATATATGGACTCCACTATCTTGAGTAATTTCTCATGTATTCCCATTTTTTGTAGTATTTTGAGCATGAATGTGTGTTGGATTTTGTCAAAGGCTTTGTCGCATATATTGAGATAATCATGTGGTGTTTGGTTTTGCCTTTTTTGATGTGAATGACATTGATTAACTTATGTATGTTGAACCAGCCTCGTATTCCTGGGATAAATCCCACTTGGTCGTGATGAACAATCTTTTTGATATACTGCTGTATCTGGTTGCCCATGATCTTGTTTAATATTTTGACATCTATGTTCATCAGAGATATTGGTCTGTAGTTTTCCTTTTTTTGTGTGTCCCTATCTGCTTTTGGTATCAGGGTGGTGTTGGCTTCATAGAAGGTAGAAGGGAGTATTCCTGTTTCTTTGATTTTGTGGGAAAGCTTTAGAAGTATAGGTATTAACTGTTTCCTGATGGTTTTGTAGAATTGGTTTGTGAAGCCATCTGGTCCAGGACTTTTGTTGTTGGGAAGATTCTTAGTAACTGTTTCAATTTCTTTGTCTATGATTGATGCATTTAGGTTTTGTAGTTTTTCTTGGTTCAGTTTTGGAAGGGCATATGTTTCTAGGAATTGTTCCATTTCCTCCAGATTCTCTAGCTTGGTGGTGTATAATTAGTTCTTCATAGAAGTTTCTCATGATTTTCTGGATTTCTGTGGTGTCATTTGTGATATCTCCTCTATCATTTATGATTCTATTTATTTGTATCTTCTTCCCTCCCATTTTTTAGTGAGTCTGGCTAGGGATTTGTTAATCTTGTTTAGTTTTTCAAAGAACCAATATTTGGCTTCATTGATCTTTTGTATGGTTCTCTTATTTTTGATGTCATTTATTTCTGTTCTAATTTTAGTGATTCCTGTCCTTCTGGTTGATTTAGGGTTCCTTTGATCCTCTTCCTCTAAGTCCTTAAGGCATTCTGTACTGTAGTTTATTTGAGCTTTTTCTTGCTCTCTAATATGTGATTGTATGGCTATAAATTTCCCTCTCATTACTGCTTTAGCTGTGTCCCAAATATTTTGATAGCTTGTGACTTCATTTTCATTTGTTTCCAGGAACATTTGAATTTCTTGCTGGAGCATCTCTCTGACCCAGCGGTTCTTAAGCAACATGTTGTTGAGTTTCTCAATTCTGTGGCTTTTAATAATTTTCTGTTTGTTCTTGAATGTTATCTTTACTCCACTGTGGTCTGAGAAGATACTTGGGATGATTTCGATGCTTTTTAATTTGTTGATACTGTCTTTGTGGCCTAACATGTGGTCTATCCTTGCGGATGTGTTGTGTGGATTTGAGAAGAATGTGTATTCTAGTTTTTTGGGGTGAAGGACTCTGAAAATGTCTAGGAGGTCTAGTCTGCCCATCTCTTCATTTAATATCTTGTTTCCTGGTTGATTCTCTGCCTTGTTGATCTGTCTAAGTATGAGAGTGACGTGTTGAAGTCTCCCACTATTATTGTATTTCTATTTATGTATTTTTGTAGTTCTTTATTTTTCCTTCTTTATTTCCTCTTCTAACTTCCAGCATTAACTATCCCTTACTCCTATCTTCTTAGTTTATTTTTAACTCCTCTACTTAATCCCTACCTACTTTTGTTTGCTTGATAAAATAAATCTCATTTGAGGGTTGGAATGAAATACAACTCTTTCTCTCACTTCCTTCTCTCTCTCTCTCTCTTTCTCCCTCTCTCCTTTCTCTCTATTCATGTTCATAGAACCTGAAAGCACATTTGTCAGAGACATATAGGTGCCTTGCAAAGCAAGGAAAAAGTCAACAGCAGGAGACAACCCTTGGCATTCAGGAGGCAAATTAGAGCCTTCCCAGGGTTGAAGATTCAGTGACATTTGGGTAGTTTTGTTTTCTTTTCCCACTCTATTTTCTAGGAGGTTCTAGAAAATTCCTTTGGTTTATTATGCTTTCTGTTTAATTACTGGCTGATTAAATATGAAATAATTGACTGGACTGCCTAGACACACTTCTTCTAGCATTTGCCCTTCTTCCGTAGCCAGTTAATAGCATCAGGTTGAGTCTGATGTAAAGTTTCGAGACCTCCTTTGAATCTGGAGAGGTGGCAGTCATTGACTATGTGGGTCATAGTCTGTCTGTAGCCGCAGGGGCAGTTCGGGTTGTCTCTGGCTCCCCAGCGGTGGAACATAGCGGCACACCGGCCATGGCCTGTTCGATAGCAATTGAGGAGGGCCCAGTCATAACGTGCTAGGTCAAAGCTGGGTTGACGCTTGCAGGGGTCTGTGATGAAGTGTTTGTTCTTTACCTCAGCTGACTGCCAACTGTTTCCAAGAGTCTGGAACAGAGAAGTTCAGTGTAGGCATAGGAGACCAGATTGGATGACAAGACGTCAAGCGTTGAACAGGGTGGGCAAAGATATCCACATATATTGGCAGGTCCGGTCGAGTGTAGACGTGGGAAATGAACTTAGATGATGCCGCATCCCGACGAATATCTGGCGGGGTGATGTTGCTAAGAACTGACAGCCATGGAACCGGGGTAGAATGGATGGTTCCAGAAATTATCCTCATGGAGGAATATAATTTGGAATCGACCAAGTGGACATGGGGGCTACGGAACCATACTGGGGCACAGTATTCTGCAGTGGAATAGCATAATGCCAGAGATGATGATCGTAGTGTGGACACACTCATTCTCTAGATTAGTCTTGATTGACCAAGTGTGTTGGGGTCAGTGATTTCCCCCCCTCCCGAGGTCTTAACAAGTATACAGAGAGAAAAGTAAAAGGCTGGGTGTGGCACACCTGGTTGAGCACACGTGTGCAAAGATCCACGTTCAAGCCCCTGTCCCCACCTGTAGAGGTAAAGCTTCGCAAGTGGTGAAGCAGGGCTGCAGGTGTCTTTCTGTCTCTTTCCCTCTCTATCTCCTCTCTCTTCTTGATTTCTGCCTGTCTATCAAATAAATCAAATAAATGAAGATAATAAAAACACTTGAAAAAATAAAGAGTAGATTCACTTTGTTGAGAATCAGGTGGTTTACATTCACGTGAGCTGATCTCTGTCTTTACCAGAGATTTCTTTCTTTCTTTTTTAATTTCTTTATTGGGACATTAATGGTTTATAGTTGACAGTATTTTTTGTATTTTGTTACAGGAATGTTACAGCATAACATTTCTCAGTTTTCCACATAACAATTCAACCCCCACTAGGTCCTCCTCTGTCTTTGTGTTCCAGGATCTGAATTACAACCCCCCACCCCCCACCCCCGTCTCACCCCAGCGTCATTTACTTTGATGCAGTACACCAACTCCAGTCCAAGTTTTGCTTATGTTTTCCCTTCTGATCTTGTTTTTCAACTTCTGTCTATGAGTGAGATAATCCCATATTTATCCTTGTTTTTCTGACTGAACTCACTTGACATGATTCTTTCAGGCTCCATTCAAGATGAGGTGAAGAAGGTGAGTTTACCATTTTTTAAAATATTTATTTATTTTCCCTTTTGTTGCCCTTGTTTTATTGTTGTGGTTATTATTGTTGTTGTTATTGATGTCGTCATTGTTAGATAGGACAGAGAGAAACGGAGAGAGGAGGGGAATATAGAGAGGGGGAGAGAAATGTAGACACCTTCAGACCTGCTTCACTGCCTGTGAAGTGACCCACCTACAGGTGGGGAGCCGGGGGTTGGAACCACGGGTCCTTGTGCTTTGCGCCACGTGGGCTTAACCTGCTGTGCTACCGCTCAACTCCCTAGTTCCCCATTTTTAATAGCTGAGTTTACCAGAGTTTTCTATTTCTGCACATCTGTTGTGCAGTCAATACTAAGTGAGAATATGGACTGTGGTTCTTACCAGTGCTGTTGTCTGTTGTTTTCTAGCTGAAGGTGGATTCAAGGTTATAGTTATACCTGTGAATGCCCCTTGGGAGTTACAGAGAATATGTTGTTCTCACATTGCACTAAAAAGGCTCCGTGCGTGAACCTTACTCCTCAAGGTCACTGGTGCTGTCTCTGGACACAAAGAATAGACCAAGTATGGATTTTTCTCAGAGGGGGAAGTCAGGTGGTGGTACACTTGTTTAAGGGCATATATTACTATGTTCAAGGATCCAGGTTTAAGCCCCAGGTCCTTTCCTGCAGGGGAGAACTTCATGAGCGATGAAGCGGTGTCACAGGTCTCTCTCTTTCTCTTCAACTCTCTCTATTTCTGCCTTTTTCTCAATTTCTCTCTGGTCTATCAAATAAAATAAAGTTGGCAGAAGATTGATATATAAATAATAATACTCACATAGAAATATGGTGGTTTGTGGATCCTGCCTAACTCAACCACATCTGTACAATATCCCAACATACACCTAGTGTATACACAGA
Organism: Erinaceus europaeus; assembly: GCF_950295315.1. Classification (NCBI taxonomy): domain Eukaryota; kingdom Metazoa; phylum Chordata; class Mammalia; order Eulipotyphla; family Erinaceidae; genus Erinaceus; species Erinaceus europaeus. The sequence continues at coordinate 113,251,420 of NC_080172.1, forward strand.
TACTGCCCCTCAGGGCCCCTTTTTTGCATTCAGTTAGAAACACAAGAGAAATGGCACCAAAGCTTCCTCTGTTCTCATAATGCCAATGCCTCCCATGTGCTGCCAGGGCTTGCATTTGCTTTGCATAGAGGGCCCTGCAGGCACTCTACCTGGTGAATCACTTCTCTGGCTCACATAAGGGAAGGGTTTTATCACAGGAAAATTACCCTGCTGGTACTTTTAAGTCTATCTGTGCCATTAGATTTCTACCTCTTAAAACGTCATAGGAGAAGAAAAATACTTAGAGGGATGCTGAAGAATTTAGTTCATCTAACTAAGAAAACTACAGTGGTAAGCTGATTATTCCAAGAAATCTTAGCTCATTGCTTGCAGTAATCCCTGTGCTCCGTTAACCATCTTTTGCGTGTGCATTTATGAAGGCCATGCTCATTTTCCCTCCTCACAGGCAATACTCTAAAATCAGCAGGCCTGAAGTCTGCCACAGCTTCCAACATTTGTGCAAACCTGCTTCCTATGCTACCATGATGATTTTGAGCTTTTAAGGTGTTTTTTTTTCATTTTAAATAAAATCAAATTTAACCTGCAGGCATTGCTAGATTTAGATGCAATCCTATCAGTTACAGATCTCCTGCAATCACTGTCCCTGTTCAAGAAGAAAACATAGAGAGTGAGACATGAAATTGTAATGCTGTGCTTCTGTGAAGCGTGTGTGTATAGAGAAACTTAGCCTGTTCTGTGACCTCTGTATCTTTGTACAATAGGTAGAATTTTAGGGAAGAAATTCGGAAACTGTGGAAGTTGTTTTCATTGTTTCCCATGCAAAGATTCATATATGAAACTCATGGAAGAAAATAAACAACATTAAACATGCTGGGGCCGGGTGGTGGCACACTCAGTTAAGTGCACATAGTACAGAGTGCAAGGACCAGCCTAAGGATCCGGGTTCTAGCCCCAGCTCTACACCTTCAGGGTGAAATCTTCACAAGTGAAGCAGGTCTGCAGGTGTCTATCTTTCTCCCTCCCTGTCTCCTTCCTCCTCCACTCTGAATTTCTCTCTGTCTTGTCCAATTAAATGGAAAAAAAAAAAACCAAACAGCTACCAGGAACAATAGATTTGTAGTTCCACCCCAGTGATAACCCTGGAGGCAATATATGTACAAAATGATCTTTATTTAGCTATTGGATAGAGGTGGCCAACATTTTGAAACAAAATGGGAGATAGAGTGAGAGACAGAAAGAGAAACACCTGCAGTGCTGTTTCATCATTCACCTGCAGGTGGGGATTGGGAGCATGAACCTGGGTGCTTGTACATGGCAACATGTGCACCAACCATGTGCGCCAACACCCAGCCCCGGAGAATGTGGACATTGATGGATGGTTCCAGCAAGACAGTATGCAGTATGGGAAGGTGTTATGACTTCAAGAAGCAGTATAGATCCTGGCCAGAGAGATACAGTAAAAACGTAGCATGTATTCCACATGCATAGCAAGGGTGCCTGTCTGCAGCATCGAACATGAACTACCCTAAACTCCAGGGACTCAATAGTAGCCCACTCTAGAGGGACTTGGGATAAATTAAGACAGATAACCAGATAGTCTCAATATACTCATGAAATACCAAGGAAGATACGTATTCTGGCTCTGGAAGCTCAGAAAGGATCAAGCTGATATTTGCTGATTATCTGACTATGTACAAAGCACTTTCACCAGCATTTCTTCATCCTCTCCTCTGTCCTGAGACATACAGGAAGTTGAACATTATTATCTCTATTTGAAAACCGAGTATTAAGCTTTAATAAAGTAGCCTTTTTTTTTGTATTGTTCCATGCAGCTCACCATAAAACAAGTGTAATTGGTTTCCTGCTCATAGCTGGTGACCCTCAGAGCATTTGCTTTCCAACGGGAATATTAAAGAAAGAGAAAGAAAGGATGTACTTTGGGAAAAGAAGATTAAAACCTAGCTACATATCCATAACTAGCACTCACAGCTCAAAACGTCTTTTAACCAGTTTAATAAAAGTGCGATGCATTCTATTTATTTATTTATTCATTTATTTATTTAAGAAAGGAGGCATTAACAAAACCATAGAATGAGGGGGTAAAATTCCACACAATTCCCATAACCCGATCTCCACATCCCACCCCCTCCCCTGATAGCCTTCCCATTCTCTGTCTCTCTGGGAGTATGGATCCAGGGTCATTGTGGGTTGCAGAGGGTGGAAGGTCTGGCTTCTGTAATTGCTTCCCCGTTGAGCATGGGCTTGACTGGTTGATCCATACTCCCAGTCTGTCTCTCTCTTTCACTAGTAGGGTGGGGCTCTGAGGAAGTGGAGCTCCAGTACACATTGATGGGGTTTTCTGCCCAGGGAAGGCTGGTCAGCATCCGGAACCTGGTGGTTGAAAAGAGAGTTAACATACAAAGCCAAACAAATTGTTGAACAATCATGGACCTAAAAACTGTAATAGTGCAGATGAAGTGTTGGGGGTATTCCCTGCATGCTCTTGTGTACTTCTGCTTTCAGGTGTATATTTTTCCCTTAACTTATTTGGAGGTTCTAGCAAGGGAGCACAGCTCCTCATATACCCTCAACTGAAGACCAGTCCGTCTTTATTCGGGGAAGGCCGTCCTCTTCTACCAAGTGCGCAGCTTCAGGAGGGACACACATGGAGCGGTGAGGGAGGAAGGGGATACCCGCCTAGCCAGCCAGATCAGCCGAATCAACCCTGGCGATCAATGGGGAGACAGATGGCTCAGCCAGTTCACCCTCACATCTGCGATGCATTCTTAAGAGCTAAACTCTCACCATCTAGACCTTTCAAAGATTCAGGGATTTAAAGCAGTTTACCAGATCTTTAGATAGATATGAAAGGCTGTATGGATAGACCACAACACCCCTGTCTCCTCATGATATTTTACAGTCATTTTGGCAAATATCTACTCCCCAAGTAAGACACATACCACTAATGGCTATCAATGAGTCTCTACTGAGAGATGAAAAATCCTCAGCTCCACTCAGCAATATCTGTATCTATCATCTATCTATCTATCTATCTATCTATCTATCTATCTATCTATTATCTGTTATCTATCTATCTATCTATTATCTGTTATCTATATATCTTCTATAATCATCTAGCTATCTAGTTATCTATCTAGCTATCATCTAACTATCTACCTAGCTATCATCTAGCTATCTATCATCTGTAATCTATTCTCAATCTATCTAGCTATATGTCTAGTTGTCATCTAGCTATCTATCATCTATGGCTCCATCCACACTCATTGTCATGGCTTCACCATTCTAAAATTACTTTTTCAGAGAAATAAACAGAGAAACATCAAGAGAGGGAAAAGCAGCATAGTACCAAAGCTTCCTTCAATGCACTGAAGGTCAGGTTGAAACCTGGGCCATGTACGCTCTCCAAGTGAGCTCTCTTGTGTGTGCATGCATGTGCATGAGCACGTGTGTGTGTGTGTGTGTGTGTGTGTGTGTGTGAATGTGGGTTGCCCTCAAGGGTTATTGCTGGGCGTCAGTGACTGAATGAGAAAGCCATCTCTTTTTAAGGCCATATTTTCCCTTTTCTTTCTTTTCTCTTTAATAGAGACAGATAAATAAAGAGGGGGAACAGGTTTTCAGGTTTCTATCTTTCTCTTCCTCTATCTTCCCTCCCCTCCCTTCTCAATTTCTCTCTCTAATATGTAAATAAAATGGGTGTGGGGTGTCTTATGCGAGCAGTGGATTCATAGTGCTGGCATCTATGAATCCCAGTGATAACCCTGGAGGAAAAGAGAAAGATGATAGATGGATAGATAGATAGATAGATAGATAGATAGATAGATGATCGGTAGATAGATGATAGATAGATAGATAGATAGATAGATAGATAGACAGATATGTAGATAGATGATAGAGTAAACAAAGAAGCAAGAGGGATGTAGAGAGGGAGAGAAAAATAGAGATCCCTCCAGCACTGCTTCACTGCTTGAGTAGTGCCTCCTTACTACTACAGGAGGATACTGGGACTTGAACCCAGGTCCTTTCTCATGTTAATGTACACTCTACTGGGTTTGCCACCAGCTAGCCTGCCCCCAATATTTTTATTATTATTTTGGCATAGTTGGGTGAGTGGAAGGAACTAGAGCCCCTGGCATCTAGTGGACAGAGACCACAGACATCATTAAGCTTTGTACAGTGTCCAGGAGAGGCCCCTCCCGACAATAACAAAGGGTCGTGTAAGCCCAGAAACAATAATATCCTGATTGAGGAACTCTACATTTAGATCCAAAGCTGAATTTTTAATTGATCCTGGACCTCTTCTAACCACAGAGTCATTTTTTTAATTAAACATTTATTTATTTATTTCCTTTTTGTTGCCATTGTTTTTTTATTGTTGTTGCAGTTATTATTGTTGTTGTTGTTATTGTTGTCATTGTTGTTGGATAGGACAGAGAGAAATGGAGAGAGGAGGGAAAGACAGAGAGGGGGAGAGAAAGAGAGACCACTGCAGACCTGCTTCACCGCCTGTGAAGCGACTCCCCTGCAGGTGGGGAGCCGGGGGCTCGAACCTGAATCCTTATGCAGGTCCTTGCACTTTGCACCACCTGCACTTAATGCGCTGAGAGTCAGTTTCTTTGGAGCCTCATAATTAATCAGAATTGCTTCTCAAGATGTATCTTACTTATGTACTATTGATCATTTATTTTCTCATCTATTCAGTTTGCTTCTACAAGGTACCAAACTCTGTGTTAGACTGGGGGACCACAATAGAAATTGAAGAAGTTTTTCCCTGCACTCAACAGTCTCATATTTAAGTGAGACAAAGTTATAGATACGTAAGGAAAAATATTAATGAGTTTAAATACTTGCCTACAAGATACATTAGAAGCTAATTTAGATAAGAGTTCCAATACTTTCTCTTTGAATGTGACATTTATTATTTTATTTATTTATTTATTTATTTTTTACCAGAGCATTGCTCAGTTCTGACTTTTCATGGCACCTGGGATTGTGCTTAAGACCTTTGGGCATCAGGCATGAAAGTTGTTTGCATAACCACTATGGTATTTCTCTGGCCTAAGTGTGATATTTAAATAAAGAATGGGGAAAGAGACTTGCTTAAATGCTTATATGTGTACTTTAATTTAATTGTATGCATTAACTACTACCCCATGAGATAGATGAAAATAGATCCTCTGGGATTGTGCAAAAGATCTAGGCAACCTATTTATTCTAGAAATTTATAATTAATTTAGGGAATATAAAAAGTCCCAACTAGTCCCTTGAGAGCAGAAAATCTTTTCTTCTTTGTCTCTTGAGTGTCCACAGTGGAACCAGATCTCTGCCTTGCCTTGCCTAAGAAGAAAGAAAGAAAGAAAGAAAGAAAGAAAGAAAGAAAGAAAGAAAGAAAGAAAGAAAAGAAAAGGGAAAGGGAAAGGGAAAGGAATAGACAAGAAAAAAAAAAAAGAAAAGAAAAGAAAAGAAAAGAGTTGCTTTGAACAGGAAAACAGAAAGATGAAGTGTATAGTTACTTAACCGAAGTGCTGCAAGTTAGAATCTGGCCAAGAGTTAATTCTCAATTCTACACCTATAGATTAATAATTTTGTAGACAATCTATCAGCAAAGTTTTGCTTCCTTGGTAGTATTCACTTAGAAAAATGAAAACCAATATTAGTCTAAATGAGACATAATTAGAAACATAATTTCATTGCCAATATATATTTGCATGCCAATGAAATTCAATATTGGATTTTACTTTTAGCATCAATTTTTTTCAGTCATTTTTATGTTGCAATTTTCCATCCATTAGTTAGATAACAGAGAAACTAATGTATGCCATATTATTATGATCCTGAAGTAACTTGTATTTAGAACAGTGATTCTTCTGCCAGGAGCTCTAGGGACTTTATACTCATGTTCAACTCAAACACTCCCTGTAGAACAGCCAGGTAAGTTGAGGTGTGGGACTGCTAAGTGTCATCATTGAAATTCAGTGTTGGATCTGGGAGGAGAGCCAACCCTGATTTCTTAATGCCAACTTGAGCCAATATTTCATGTGCCTTCACTATCTCATCTCTGAGTAGATCACATTTCAAAGTAGTTAGATAGTAAGATGCTGAATTGGTTATTCCAAATATTCATTTATTTCTGTGGATGTGAAGCAAATTCATTCATTTTGGTCAGTTTAGTAACCCAGATATTTAATTTCAGACTGGATATTTCTGTCTTGACTTATGTATGATATGAACTTAATTCCTCTTTCTCTTTTCCCCTTTGAAACTATGAGAGATAGAAGGAAATTGTCATAAAATTGATAATAAAAACCTTGGAAGAGTTTTGTTTCAGCTAACTACTAAAATAGAAAAATGAATCCCCAAATGGAATGACTTTCAAATATAACTACTTATACTTATTTATTTCTGTTAAGTTTGTGGATGGGCAAAATAATTTCATTAATATAGGGGTGTGTGTGTGTGTGTGTGTGTGTGTGTGTGTGTGTGTGCGTGTATGTGACATAGACATCGTATATGTGTCATATCATTGCTCTGGTCATTTCAGTGAGAGAAGTAGAGTGCAGGAGAGAGAACAGAGTAGCAGAGTTTCCTCAAGTAGTATAGCATCTCCCATGGGGTGCTGGGACTCAGAGCTGGACTGCAAGCATAGGAAGGCAGGCACCTGGCCGTATGAGCTGTCTCTACCCACAGTCATGGCTGATCTTAATTGATGTCACGCTGTGGTCAATGTGGTAATAATACCGGCTCTGTAGGTACAGATCAGCTTTTCTCTACATACCTGTCACTTCCCTCCCTACATGTGGACTCTAGAGGATTTTCCTACTCAAGACAGGGGCCTATAAACAGAATAAATGGGAAAAAGCAATTACTTTTCCAGCACACATTCCTATCAAGTTTGAAGCTATTCCATTGACTACAGCAAGTCCAATTACCAAACTCAAGTCAATGTGAAAAGACAGCAGGACCAGAAGGTGGAAGATATGAGCCATTAATGCAGTTACTCTTCCACATAAACAATTTAAATGAGTGTGGGGGGGGGGGAAGAATGACTCTTGATCCATTGGAAATGGTACATTGAAATGCCCTAATTAATAAAGTTATGTACGCTCTCTTATTGGAATGACTGTTCTAGTCAGCATATTTAGAGGGACATGAATAGTGCTTTTTCTGCCCTTACACACACAGATAGGACAGGGTGATTTTAAACAGCTGGGAATTATATTTTAACATGTCAAACATGGACTGGATGGTTTCAAATGAGCCTGTGACCAGGTGTGAGCAGTGTGGGCTTTTACTGGCTCTAGAAACATGACAGACCTCTAAACAACCATTGTTCTCTGTGGTCATTAGAACCAGGTTCATTGTGAGTTTGTTCATCAAATACTGCCTACGTTTTGAAAGGCTCACTGGTAAATATTATGAGGGGATGTGGAAATAAAAGTAGTGAAAGATCATTAGGTGCCAAATACTCAAGGAAGGAATTGACCATACTGAAATTATTTCACTTTGTAAAGTATGTGTTATAGATAAGGAAACAAGGTCCAGAAAAGAAATGTACTGAATGTCACTAAGGGCTTACTAGTATGTATGATACTTAGGTTGTAAAAATTGCTGTCATTCTTTACTTTCTTTATTTTCAATATACCTCTGACTTACTTCATTAGTAGACTCTGTTTCATTGGACTGTGAATCTGAGCTGATCTGTGATATTATGTAATCAGAAGAGTATAGTAAAAATATGGATCAGTATAGAAATGAGACCTCAAGATACACATGGATACTCCTTCTTAATACCTTGCTGCTATTTGGAGAATAAGTTTGGAGTGACCAGCTGGTGGGGAGGGGGATTGCATGAAACACAGATGAGTTTCCCTTCTGGGTCCATCACAGTCCATTCTAGATCAGCATGGATTTTTATAACATAGAGGTGAGATACTAGTGGAGTCAGTTTCCAAAGTCCTGATAATTAAGCCCTTTCCCTGAAAGAAGGGCAGGGAAATGTGTTCTATCCGTGTATTCAAAATATGGAGAGAATAGGTTTGATGAGACTACTACCAGTCATCTGGCATGTGTGCCCTCTGATTTCATACTATTTATCCTGCTTGGAACTACAGTAGTGGTGAGGGAGACATTCAGTGTACTCAAACAATGGATGACGTACTTTTATATCTGAGTGTTTGAAAGGCCACACTATGGAGGAAACATGAATAAAGAATTGACCATGAAGAGAGCATAAACGGGACAGCTTATCTTGTCAAAAGATAATGACACAATAACCTAAAGTTTGAGACAAGATGATTAAGGAACTATAGACATATTCAGATAGGGTTTAAGAAGTAAGTCTGGTGCCTACTGAAGCTTGGGGCTATAGAAGAGGGAAAGTTCTCCTCAGTGTCATGTTTGGGGTAGGACAGAGCCTGGAAAGCAGGAGCAACTAATAAATGAACAGTAGACTTCAAGGAGATGATAAGTTAAACTTGGAGCCCATGAAGATTGAGGGAAAACTAGATAGGTTTGTATGAAAGTCAAACAGAATCTACTCTGGGATATATACATATTTCTCTATCTCTCTCACTCTTTCTTCTTCTTATTATTGAATAGCACCCAGAGAAGTTGAGTGAAGAGGGGAAGATAGAGTGATAGAAAGAGAGACTCCTGCATAACTACTTCACCACTTGTGAAGCATCCTCCCTGTAGGTGGGCAGCAGGGGCTTGAACCCAGTCCTTGATCATGGCAATATGGTGAGCTTAACCTGGTGCACCATTGTCTGTTCCCACAAATATTCTTTAAAATATATTTTCAGGAGTCTTGGCACTTCACAGAACCTCCCAGAGGTCCTGAAGACTGGAACTAGAGGCCACTTAGTCAAGAATAATATCATCCACTAGAAACTGTTGCATCACTATTACACAATGCATTGCCTGTGACAATGAGGCCTTGCACTGAGACTACTCTAGAGCCCTTCTGAGAGCCAAGAACTTCTGATTATCCTTCCTCATTGCCCTCTTACAAGGATATCTGGGACATGTAGTTTCAATCTGGGACAAAATGGATGGAACTAGAGGTGATTATTCTTAGTGAAATAAGTAAGCAGATAAAAGACAATAACCAGATAGTTTCGCTCATATGTGGAATCTATAGAAATGATATATCTGAATTTGCAAAAGAAATAAACTAACACACACAAAAAAAGCAGAAGGAGTGTTACTAAGACTTTGTGAGAATTCTGGTAGCTATCTTTGGTAGGGTGGGGTACAGGGTGGGTGTGGTATGTTTGACTAATTCAGTGACATGCAACAGAAGACACTGAAATATGTGTAAAGCGAGCCAATATGGTACCTCAACATTAGCATAGCTGAAATTACACAGTAAGAAATAAAAGAAATACTCTGTGGAATACTCAACAAAGTCTTTTCTTCACTACTTCAGCTAGACTGAGATTAGTTTCTGTGATCAAAGGACTTTGTTCAAAATAGAGCAACACACTTTACAGAAAGGTTATTATTTCTACTCAGTGTCATCCATTAAATATGCCACATGTTCCCTTATACGACTAACCACAGAATCAGATGAGAGCTGTCCCCAAGCTGAGGCATTTTGCTACATGTAATTAAGCTCTAGGAACATTCTAGCTTATGTACTTACACACCTAGGCAACCTTACACATCTGCCTATATACACTTACAAAGTCAAACACATCATACCCACCACAAAAGTTCTATGTCCTACCCTGCCAAAGATAACTATCATAATTCTCACAAAGTCTTCATAATAGTCCCGTTACTTTTTTTTTGTTAGTTTACTTCTTTTGCAAATTCAGACTATATCATTTCTATAGATTCCACATATGAGTGAAACTATCTGGCTATTGTCTTTCATCTGCTTACTTATTTCACAAAGAATAATCACATCCAGTTCCCATCCATTTTGTCCCAAATGATACAATATCATCTTTCTGATTACAGAGTAGTATTCCATAGAGCATATATCCTTAACTAGTCATTACAGAGTAGTATTCCATGGAGCATAACTTCCTTAACTAGTCATCTGTTGATGAGCATGTAGGCTGCTTGCATTATTTAGCTATTGTGAATAATGCAGCTACAATGATAAGGGTGAATATTTCCCTTTGGATTGGTGTTTGCATGTCCTTTAGATAAAGGCCCAAGAGTGGTATTGTTGGATTATAAGGCGATTCCATATTTACTTGTACAAGGGCTTTCTATAGAGTTTATATTTCCATCTGCAGTGTAAAAGAGTTCCTTTTTTCTCCACAACCTTGTCAACACCTGCCATTTGATGTGACAGTCATTTTAAATGAGTAAACTACTAAGACAAATTTTGAGTATATGCATGGATATGACAAACAGAGTTTTATCCCTAATCCTAGACAAAGGGGAAGAAGAAAAAACACCCCATCTTGTTATATGGGAAACATGAACTATGTTCTTATATTCATAAGTGATACATACTGCATTTGAGTGTATCTAGTGGGTTTGTGGATATATTTTAAAATAAAATTAATGGGTTGGGAATATAGCAATGATTGAATACTACATTTTCAGGACTGAGGCTCCAAGGGCTCAGGTTTAATCTTTGATACCACCACAAGTCAGAGTTGTGTAGTCCTCTGATCTCATTCTCTCGCTAAAATAAAAACAAATATTAAAAAAAATTAATACAATGAAACTAAGCTCAGTGATTGCACAGCTTCAGAAATATCTCTATAAAACTTCAGGGTTATACAGAAAACAAAAATGGATGGCCTACACTACATTTACTCTATCCTTATAAAAATAAAAGTTGTCAAGAGGGAGTGTGTCAAAAGACTACTTTAATAGAGGTTCAACTGAGTCTCCTAAAAAGATATGCTGGGGACTAGGGAGACAGCATAATGATTATGCAAAAGGCTTTCATGTCTGAGGCTCCAAAATCCCAGGCTCAACCCCCAGACCCATCATAAGCCAAAGCTGAGCAGTGATCTCAGGAAAAAAAAAAAAAAAAAAAAAAAAACAGTTTCAGAACCTGACCCTGTTTTTTTTTTTATTTTTAATTTTTTAAGATTTTTGTTATCTTTATTTATTGGATAGAGACAGCCAGAAATCAAGAGGGAAGTGGGTAATAGAAAGAGAGACACCTCCAACTCTGCTTCACCACTCACAAAGCTTTTCCCCTGCAGGTGGGAACCTGGGGCTTGAACATGTGCACTCAACCAGGTGCAACACCACTTGGTCCTGACTTCATCATTTTAAAACCCAAGAAATATCCCATTGTGTATATGTGCTACAACTTTCACAGATACTCATCTGTCATTGGGCATCTGAGTTGCTTCTTTTTTTTTTTAAATATTTATTTTATTCCCTTTTGTTGCCCTTGTTGTTTTATTGTTGTAGTTATTATTGTTGTTGTCGTTGTTGGATAGGACAGAGAGAAATGGAGAGAGGAGGGGAAGACAGAGAGGAGGAGAGAAAGACAGACACCTGCAGACCTGCTTCACCGCCTGTGAAGCGACTCCCCTGCAGGTGGGGAGCCGGGGTTCGAACCGGGATCCTTATGCCGGTCCTTGTGCTTTGCGCCACCTGCACTTAACCCGCTGAGCTACAACCCGACTTCCTGAGTTGCTTCTAAGTTTTTATTTTTAGGAATCATGCTGCTATTAACGTAGTCACATATAGATCTTTTTGAAGTATTTTTTTCCCTTTGGATAAATTACCAAAAGAGAATTTGCTGGGTAATATGTTTTGTCATAGGCTTTTTCTAGAGACTGTAAAATTTGAATGAAGTCATTAGAATGGGTATAAATTCATTATGACTTCTGTTCCCATAAACTGGTAGTAGGTCTAGACACATAGTAGGCTAGGTCTAGATACATAGTAGGCTGGTAGTAGGTCTAGACACATACAGAGAAGACACTATAAAGCTACCCAGAGATAAGACCATGTGAAGATGGATGACTGAGTGGGGTGATATATAGACACGTCAAAGAATGCCTAGCTCAGTTGGAACCTGGAAGAGAGTCAGGGATCAAATTCTCTCTAAGAGGCTTCAGAAAGAAACAATTTGATCACCCTAATTTTACACTTCTTGCCCACAGAACAGTAAGGCTATAATTTGCTATTGTTTAAAGACACCTGCATTCTGGTACTTTGCTATGGGAGGCTTAGGGAATGAATATGGTGTTGCTGGAGAGAGAAGTACAAAATAAGAAAGAATGAGACATTTTTATACGAGGCACAAGTGACTCTTTTTACTTGCTTAATCAAATGAAAATGATTGCTATTGATGGCCAACATGCGTATTTCATTGATCTTCAAAGAGTAACAGGCCTGAAAGCTGTATGGAAGGGATTGTGTTTCATCCAAGGTAAGTGAAGGATCCTGTAGGAGCCTGGGCGTGGCAAAGCAGGTGCATTTTATCAGCAACTGCTGGAGGTGGTGTCAACTGTTGTTTATGCTGCTGATGCCAACACTGCACATAATTTGTTGATTCCCCATTGTTGGCTTCTCAGTGTGATGGGAAGTTGTCACCTGGCTTATGCTTTTTTCTTTTCATCATCATTACTGCCTATGCTTTGTCATCCTTCCAGCTCTAAATCAAAGGGAGGCCTGCCTTCTCTCATCTGGGAAGTATTCCAGATACATATCATTAGGATGGAAGAGCACTTGACATTTCAGATCATCATTAGGGTTTTTAAGCAGTTTCAACCAAACCTCATGACTTTAGTAGGACTATGGGGACAGATAAAAAAGTGGAATAGAAATATAGCCACGGTTACAAGCAGCAATGATCCTAGGAGAGTGTCACACTCTTACCCCAAGAGGAGTAAGCTAGTTATCTCCCAGGGTCTGCATCTGGCTCATCTTGACAAAGCTGTTTATCAGTCTCCCTTCATTATCTTCCAGTTCTGGAGAAATGGTGCAGTGTGTCAAATCCTCCCTCAAGACTTTCCCATTATGCCCATCACTCTGTATCAGACCCTGTTCATCGATGACTGTCCCCCTCAACCAGACTTACCTCTTACACTTTGATTTCTGTGCCCCCAGACCATCCTCTCCCATAAAACCTTAGACAAACTACTCACACATGATTGTCTGCATTTTGAAGGAGGAAGTTCTAAAGGGAAAAAAAATAGATAGCAGGAGTTGATGATACTGAAGGTTGTGAAGTATCTACTGTGATATCCTGTGTGGGTTATCAGGAGTAAAGTTATGAAAAAATTCAATTAGATGTCTTAGAAATAAAAAAATAACAACATTTAACACCCCCCCCCCAGTCCACCCCAACTTTGTGGGTAGTCTCAAAGAATAAACAACAAGCATGTGCATAAATGTCAGTGTGAGGGATTCTACCAGAGTACATCATAAAGGACCAAAAATGGGAGTTTTCAAAGAGAAACTAAAAGATGTGGACTTAAGAGTGGGCAAGGCATAGTTTTCCAGGGAGAGCCTTGCAAGAACTTAGGCTTAAGCTCCAGTAACCATGTTGGTGTATTCTAGACAGTACTGGGGTGTGCGTGTGGTGGAGGGGCGGGGAGTGAAAAAAAGATGTAATGTGTCTCTTCTCTCTCTATCTTTTCCCGTATCTCTAACTGAATTAAAAAAAATATAGAATAAAGATATCAGTCTGGGAGAAGTGGAATTGTGTGGGTTCATGGAATTACCAAAAACAAAATAAAACAAAACAAGATAAAGATGTGGATGTCCAGGGGAAAAAAGAAAAGAAAAGAAAAGCAGCAGCATGAAGAGGAGACGATGGATGAAGACTTAACTGCTAGAGTTTTTGTAGAACTAAATAAAATAATATGTCATATTAAACAGGCCCACTGGGCCCCACTCAACATTGGATAATATTAACAGCAGCAAAAACAGTAGCAAAATTTGTACATAAAAATCGATAGTAGCATTTTATATTCTCAAGAATAAAGGAAAACATTGAAAATCTACAAGAGAGAAGCTGATATGACTCAGGCCACAAAGGAATTTTGAGATCAAGGAGAAAGTTTTAATTTTTTTTTCTGGGGATTTTATAATGATTGTAAGATAGTAGGGGTACAATTCCATACAGTTATCACCAACAGAGTTCTGTGTCTTATCACCTCCATTGGAAGATTCCCTATTCTTTATGTCTTTATCTCTGGAAGTATGGACCAAAATTCAGTCTGTTTCTTTCTTTTCCTTGTGGGATAGGGCCCTGGAGAGGTGAGGTTCCAGGACATGTTGATGAGGTTGTCTGTGCAGGGAAATGAGGATGGAACCCTAGTAGCATTTGCAACTTGGTGGCTGAAAGGCAGTAATGTATAAAGCAGGACAACTTATTTGATTATGAAAAATCTAAAGGTAATAATAGAGCAGATAAGACTGGGGGGTCTTTGTATGGGGAGAAGCAAGGAAGTCTATTTTAGGTATATTTCAAGAGACCCACGACTTTAATAACTTTTGCCTGAGACCGAGAGCTAACATGGAAGTAGGCTAAATGTGTTTTCAGGGAAGATGGTGTCAGAGTTGAATTTTATTCTGATAATAACGGAATTCGTTGGACATTTTTAAATATGGGTTGAAATTGCAGCAATGTCAAATGCATGTCAAGAAGAAACTCTAGATCCCATTGATAGAGGAGTAGTTGATGAACAAAGGGCTTAAATAATTATTTAAGGTTACCCAGCCAGTAAATATCCAAGCCAAAACATAAACCCGGTAGTCTGACCCCAGAGTTCACACTTCTAATCAATCCAAGCGTGTATTGAGTTAGAAAAGAGTGGGGAAGTGGATGAATTGGGGGTGGGGGAAGGACTTGGACACAGCTTTAAAAGTCCTATGAAACAGATGTAAATGCAATAAATGAATGAAGAATGACTCCTATACTTCTACTTTGAAGCAATTAGTAGCATCAATTCATTTTCCTGCTTACAACTAATTGCTCCCAACTGGATTTATAACAAATCCAAATTTTCCTCCATTGCATGTAAGCATCTGTTAAACCGCCTACCAAAATAAAGGTGACAAAAGTTTACCTTGCTCAGGGCCAAAGGATGTTAAAACAGAATATTCTGTTTTAAAATTAAGACAGGCTAACCAGGGTGAGCTGATTAACTGCTCTGCCTCCCTCCCTCCCAACACATATGCTGGACTGTTATGCCCTGCCCAGTGACATTCAGCTTCATTTAGGTTGGTGAGTCTTTATTGCTTGGGCCTTTGTACTAGTCAATCCTGAATCTTAAGAAATATCTGCACAGTCGCTTCCTTCGACTCTCTGCCCTGAGCTTAGACATCAGCTCTCAAAGTGATGTCCTGACCACCTGACCTCATATAGTCCATCACCAGTTATTCCCTGTGCCCCCTCAAACTTATTTCTGCATAAACAGATTTATTGATTTCATTGGTCTATTTTCTTCTAGCTTATATGCTTCATGAGAGCAGGGCCTGGGTCCATTTTTTTTCTTAAGGTGCTAGGCCTACACTTATCAATGTTAAGCCTCTAGGGAATAAATAAGATGAATCAACCACAAACATAGCAAGAGACATTCTACTTTATTAAATATTTTATTTTTTTATTTTACTAGTGGTTTAATATTGATTTAAAAAATAACAGACTAACAGGGGTATAACTCTGTACTGTTCCTACCACCAGAAACTATAGAAATATATCTATCCTCCTATGGTTGTAGATATGGGTTAACTATTATTTCTACAACTGTCTATGTATATTTGTATATATTTGCCCACTTTTCCCCATGGTTCCATCTTATCTTCCTTTCCAAGTCACACATGCACCAATTACTACATCCAAATGGACCATTATTCTCCTCCTCCTCTTCCTCCTCCTCCTCCTCCTCCTTCTTCTTCTATCTCTCTTGAGGTCCTGATGGAGTTGGAGTTCAAAGCCCTCTGATCATCTTCCCAAGTCACTTCTCCCCCAGTTGGAGTACTGACCAGAATTCTTTGGGGGTGCAGAAGGTGGGAGTTTTATCTTCTCTGCTGGACAAGGGCAGCTTGAGCCATACTCCCAGCTGTTTCTATCTTTCTCCTAGTTGGGTAGGGCTCTGGAGAGCTGAGGTTTAGGGACTCATTGATGAAGTTGTCTGCCCAGAGAAGTCAGGATGGAACCATGATTGTGTCTGAAACTTGTGGGTTCAGTAAGTATCTTCTCCAGTTCCATCTGTTTTATACTAGATACTTTCTTTTTTTTTTCCAAAGATTTTTTTTTTTATCTATTTACTGATAGAAGGAGATAGGAAAGAGAGAGAGAGAGAGAGATAACCAGACATCACTCTGGTACATGTGATGCTAGAGATTTAACTCAGGACCTCATGCTTGAGAGTCCAATGCTTTATCCATTGTGCCATCTTCCATACCACTAGATACATTCTTTATGAGGAAAACAAGCAAGCAAATAAAAACATCCTTACTGGAAGCTTCTAGACAGGTTTACCAGGAGAGTTAGTATCAAAACATATTTAGAAATTAAGTCCTAGAGAGTCATACGGTAGCATAGCAGGTTAAGTCCAGGAAGTGCAAAGCACAAGGACTGGCATAAGGATCCTGGTTTGAGTCCCCGGCTCCCCTCCTGCAGGGAGGTTGCTTCACAGGTGGTGAAGCAGGTCTGTATTTGTCTATATTTTTTTCCCCCTCTCTGTCTTCCCCTCCTCTCTCCATTTCTCCCTGTCCTGTGCAACAGTGATGACATCAATAACAACAATGATAACTACAACAATAAAACAACAAGGGCAACAAAAAGGAATAAATAAATAAATAAATATTAAAAAAAGAAATTAAATCCTGATTTTATATATGCTCTTTGGAATTTTCTCCTTTATTTCCCTTCTCTGCCATGGTAGTCTCGATTAATGTCCATGTTCAGCGGGGAAGCAATTACAGAAGCCACACCTTCTACCTTCTGCACCCCACAGTGACCTTGGGTCCATATTCCCAGAGGGTTAAAGGATGTGATACAGAGTTCTGGTGGTGGGAATTGTGTGGAGTTGTATCCTTCTTATCCTATAGTTTTGCCAGTGTTTCCTTTATAAATAAAATAAAATAAATAAAGAGAAAGCTAAGAATGCCACTTGGATCTTGCACCCCAAAATATGGCAGATGGTAAATTCTGCTAGTGTCTACTACTTGGTACTTATTATTATTATTATTTGTTCTTGCTGTAAACAGCCTGGCTGAAAGTTGGGAAATCTACTGCGTGGTATTACCCATGGGGCTGCTCCATTTCATACATACCTCAGATAAAAATGGGTAGTATGACTAGGACTGTTTTCTTCTATGCGTGAATGCCCTATGCATTATAGGGCATACATATCTTATTTGTACACTCTTTAAAAAGCTAAACACTTGCTCATAACATTGAAAAATTGGGAATCAGATACAAATTCAATAATCCTTGATTGGCTAAATGAATGGTGGCTGATCCCTAGAGTGTGATACTCTAGAACCATTAAACACAATTAGGTAGATCTATGTTTATTGACACAGAACCATATCTAAGATAAATTGGTCAATAAAAAGGAAAAATAAAAGTTCAAAAGGAAATACACAGAAATGTTCTCACATAACAGTGAAACAATATATCTTATTTTATTCCTGATTTCATTTAGATTTTTTTCTTAACTTCTATAGCAGACATGCATTATATTCATAAAAATAATAGAAAGCTCTCTCCAACACAGAGAAAATAAAAGCATATTTAAGAGAATGAATGTGTCTCATTAATATTTACTATTCCAGGAATAGGAAGTGGCACTCCTGGTTAGATGCACATTTTACAGTTTGCAAAGGTCCAAGTTTAAGCCCCTGGTCTCCACTGGAAGGGAGAGATTCCATGAGCAACAAGTCATATATATATATATATATCTGACACAGTTCCCACCATCAGAACTCCATATCCCATCCCCTCCCCTGATCTCTTTCCTATTTTTTATCCCACTGGATATATGGACCTAGGGTCAATATGTATATATTCCACCAGGGTTATTGCTGGTGGGGTTCAGTGCCTGTGTAGCAAATCCACTGCTCCCAGTGGCCATTTTTTCCCTTTTTCTTTTCTATTTTAATTAATAGAACATTCTCTACCTTTGT
The DNA here is from genome assembly GCF_950295315.1 of Erinaceus europaeus. NCBI lineage: Eukaryota > Metazoa > Chordata > Mammalia > Eulipotyphla > Erinaceidae > Erinaceus > Erinaceus europaeus. The sequence goes on from NC_080172.1 coordinate 113,269,516, forward strand.
TGATCCATACTGAGGGCAAGTTCCTATGGGGTCCTACAAAGGGTCTATTGTGTTTTACCTGATAGAGATGTGCAGTTACAATGGAGAGAAGGATCTATTGGAGATCTAGGCCCATCATGTCTGTTTGGGAATCTCAGGACTCCCGGACTAAGACCCCAGCTGATGGGATGGTCTGATAGTGACTAAAGAGTCATCGTTTAAATTATGCCAGTCTCTTGCCCTTATTCAGCTTTTTTAGTTCTTACTTTGATAAGGTTAGCTTTGGACTGGCTGAGGGAAGTATAATAGGAAGTGGGTGAGGAGGGTAAGTCTAAACACTTTTTCATTATGAATTTTATGGTGTCTTTTTAGGTCTTTCTACTTGCTTGCTGCATATACTGACTCACTACAGACTATTGTATGCTTTTCCTTTCAGGTATATATTTTTCCCTAATTCATGGATACATGTGAACATATGCCCTACCTCATGCGACCTGGTCTATATCTAGGTTTTGGGATTTTGTTTGGAAATAGACCACCCTAAATGGAATTAGAGAATCCTATGAAAGGAAAAGTCTCACCTGAGTAATGAGACTGAAGGCTTGTCATTCCATACCTGAAGACTCTGGACACAGTCTGAAGTGAAGCATGATGAGATGGTACTCATTGCATTGGTTAGGTTGAGGTCAGCAGATGCAGTATCATTTGGTATGAATTGAGAGAGGGATGCAGGAAAGTGAGCCCCACCTTAGAGGCTCCAGGACTGGGGGATATCTAGGCTCTACAGAGGAAGTGGGAGGTCCCTGCTGTCTTAAGGATTGAGAAGGGAATAGCTAGTTATTGCTATAATCACATTGTTTGGCAATTGGGTAACTTTGAAAATCCCTTTGTTAGCATCTGCTGTATCATATACAACATCACCATAATTTATGACATTTGACATTATTTGTATATCACTGTGTCTTATAGAGTAAAGCCACTGGTTGCTTCTGTTCTCCCTGGTCTAAGCTTTTAAGAGAGTCAACATTTCAGAGACTCAGCCTATAGTCTGTGTATTAAAAAGTTTGAGACATTCAGTAATTTCCCCCTCTCATATTAATTAAATAGTGATTTATATGACTAAAAGGCAATAGGAGTGTACATAAACACCCTTCCAACCACCAAAAGACTGTTCCATCCCATCCTCCCCCCTTGACCTCCCTCTCACCCAGTTGAAGCTGAACATCCACCCTCACCCTCCATCCAGAGATTTTTACTTTGGTGGCCTACTCCAAATTCAGTCAAATCCTGCTTTGAGTTTCCTTTTCTGTTATTCTTTCTCAATTTCTGTTTATGAGTGGGATCATTCCATACTCATCTTTGTCTTTCTGACTTAACTCACTTAACATAATTCCTTCTAGGTCCTTCCAAGATGGGTCAGAGAAGCTGGATTCATTGTTCTTTATAGCTACGTAATAATCCACTGTGTAAATATACCACAGCTTTCTTTTTTTATCTGTTGTTGGGCACCTGGGTTGCTTCTAGGTTTTAGCTATTACGAATCATACTGCTATAAACATAGGTGTACACATATATTTTTGGTTGGGTGTTATGGAGTCCTTGGGGTATATACCCAGGAGAGGAATTACTGGGTTGTGTGGAAGATCCATGTCTAGGCTTGGGAGAGTTCTCCTGACTGCTCTCCACAGAGGCTGGACCAATTTACATTCCCACCAGCAGTTTAGAAGGGTTCTTTTGTCCCTGTAGCCTCTCAGTGAGGGATCTCTTTGTTTGTGTGATAGGTTTTTTTTGACTGTGAAGAAGCTTTTCAATTTGATGTAGTCCTATTGATTTGTTTTTGTTTTAGTTTCCTTGCAATTGGGTTTGAATCATCAGAGGTGTCCTTGAGTACAGGTGGGAAAGTGTTCCACCAATGTTTTCCTTTAATATTTGATAGTTTCTGCTCTAATATCCAGGTCCTTGATCCATTTGGAGTTGATTTTTTTTTTCTGGTGAGATACAATGGTTCAGTTTCATTCTTCTGCATGTTTCAACCCAGTTTTCCCAGCACCATTTGTTAAAGAGATCTCCTTTCTCCATTTAATACTTTGGATCCCCTTATCAAATATTAGATGTCCATAGGTGTGGATTTTTTTTTTAAACATTTGGGTACCTGCTTTTTGGAGCATATATATTGATGATGTTTATACCTTCCTCTTGAACTAATCCTCTGACCAGTATGTAGTATCTATGTCTGTTGCTTTTCACCTTATTTGCCTGAAAGTCCATTTCATCTGGTATTAAAGTAGCTGTTCCTGCCGTTTTTGCATTATTGGCTTGGAATAGGTTGTTTCAGCCTTTCACCCAGAGCTTATGTTTGTCTTTCTTTTGGATGTTTGTTTCTTGGGGACACAGAATGGCTGGGTCTTGCTTTTTTAATCCATTCAGCCAATTTGTGAGGTGGGTCCTGAAATGAGTGCAACCTAAAATGTTCCCTGTTGTGACCATGGACTATGAGCTCAAACTAACAAGAGTCTCAGATTTACACAGGCTCCTGTGCTAAATATGAATAGATATGAGCACTAGGTCAGACTGATGGGGTTAACAGCTAATGGGATTTATATACTTTCCTAATATTTGGGAGTTACTCTCTATCCTGATCCAGCCCTATTTTAAAATCTGACACAATCTTCCCAGGCAATATTTTTAATTCACCTGCACATTAATATCAGGCTCAGGCAAATATTACTAGAGACCCTTGGAACATACCTAAAATAGACTTCCTAGGTTCCTCTCACTGGAATACTGCTAATTTCATCTACTCTATTCCTATCTTTGGGTTCCTATTCATTAAACAATCTGTCCTGCTTTATATATTACTAATTTTCAGGCACCAAGTTGCAGATGCTACTATGATTCCATCCAGACTTCCCTGGGCAGATGATCTCACCAATGAGTACCAGAACCTTACCTTTCAGGAGCCTTTCCTCACTAGGGAAAGATAGAAACAGGCTGGGGGTATGGATCCACCTACCAACACCCGTGTCAGGCAAAGAAGCAATTATAGAAGTCAGAACTCCCACAACTGCCCCTCACAATAACTTTGGTTTATATACCGAGAGGGATAAAAATAGAGAAGTTTCCTATGGCGGGGAATAGGACATAGAACTCTGTTGATGGGAATAACATGGAATGACACCCCTGTTATCTTACAATCTTAATAATCATTAATAAATCAATAATAAAAAATTTAAAAATGAAGAGTGATGAAAGCCTGGTGAAGACAAAATTAAAGTAAACAAAGATACCCCAGTTTTCTTGAAATTCAGCAAACTGAATTTTAAGGGCCTTATCCTCTGAATATGTACCGAGGAATATAGCTTGGTATCTATACTCTTATCTGTTAAAAATGACACATGCATATGTGTATGTACACATATACATACATATCTAGCTATTCATTTCTGAGAGTTGTAACAGTGTCCAGATTTTATATTGAGATATAAGAATATTTGGGGAGCTAAAGATGCATGTATTTTAAGCAGAGGAGAAAAATGAAGATTTGGAGCAAAAGCACAGATTTACATGCCTTTTTAATATTTTAATTTATTTATTATTGTATAGAGACAGAGAAACATTGAAATAAGGGTCAGATAGAGAAGGGGAGAGACAGAGAGACATCTGCAGCTCTGCTTCATCACTTATGGGGACCAGGGATTCGAACTTGGGTCCTTGTGCACTGTAATGTGTACACTTTGTCAGGTGTGCTCCTGCCTGGCTTCTCACATGCCTGGTTTTGACAAAGGAAAAGTTGACTTGGAGTCCAAAGTTTTCTGGAACAATAGCCTTCAGTAAAATCAAAATGTTGTCCCATAATCCAATCAACTTAGTTACAATTCAATATGCACTAAGGTCATTTTAGAAGCCGTCATTCCATTTCAGCAGTAAATGTAGTTCAAAGTGGGCTGAATTCCCCATGGCAATGAAGTGGTGGGGAAAGGGAAAGAATCTTTCTGCTAAAATCAATTTACTTTAGTGTCCCAAGTGTTTACAGAAACAGAAACAAGCCTGGTTGCAGCAGCGGCCATTATGGTCAGCCTGCCGTCTCAGAGAGAAATGAATAGCTCTCTCTTTTACACCATCTTCACTCCTTTCACCACACAGGAGCCATCCATTTTTCTCTGGAGAGTGGAACAGAGCCCACATTTTGGTATGTTGCAGATTAAGCTCTTAATAGAAAACCAAAGAAAAACAGATTTGCTTCTTTATTTTATGGGCCATCGCTTTTGATGGAATCAGGGAGAAAATGTCACTGTGCAGGTGGATTGAACTGACTCATTCTTTAAAGCTGTCTTTTGGAAACTTTTCCATGTTTTGTTAAACCTGAGATTTCTTCTGAATTTATCTTAGTTTACTCATTATTTTCTACATAATGGTCAACAACTACTTTTTTCATTGTTCTTTCCTTTCACAAGCAAGTAGAACACCTTTGATGTCTACCTATACCAGGACAATGGCTTCCATCTAAAAACCAGGAAATGACAGGTGTTGGCCAGGCTGTGGCCATGCCACTTTTTTCCTCTGAAGTAGAAATCACTGAGTAGGGAAAACATCATTGTAGGTGACAATGTTTTCAAAGGATGGTCACCCAATTTTTTTGGCTTTTTTTTTTTTTCCTACAGGGAGACACTAAAATAGAGAGAGACACTAAAATAGCAAGATATGGAGAGAGAAGGTGTACCACTGTACTGCTACATCAGACATGCAATTTCCATCACTGTTATATTGCTCCCAAGTGGTGCTAGAGTTTGAACCTGAGGCTCACATAGAGTAAGACACACCCTACTGGGTGAGCTTTCACTATGCTCCAACTACGTGACTTCTTTGCGCTTTGTACTATGTACGCCACAACCCGGACCCTTTATTTTTCTCTCTCTCCATTTTTTATTGGGTAGGCTAGAGAGAAATTGAGAGGGTAGAAGGAGTTAGAGAGGGAGAGAGAGAGAGAGAGAGAGAGAGAGAGAGAGACATCTGCAGACCTGCTTCACCACTTACAAAGCAACATCCCCTCCAGGTGGGGAGCCAAGGGACTCAAAATTGGATCCTTGCACGAATCCTATTATGTGACTTCCTAACAATTAAAATACTTCCTTTTTTCATAGTAAATGAAACTGCAGTTATGACTTGTTTTTAAAAGAGGTTAAATTTAACTTTTCCTTCTCAAGGAAAAGTGGAAATTTATATTGCATTACATTTCTTGTTTCTTTATCTCTAACATAGTGTACAGTATTCTTAAAAAAATAAAAACAAAAGAAATAAAATAGCTCAGTGGATCCCAGAGGGATAGAGAATGGGAAGGCTATCAGGGGAAGGGATGAGATATAGAGATTGGGTGGTGGGAATTGTGTGAAATTGTACCCCTCCTACCCTATGGTTTTGTTAATATATCCTTTCTTAAATAAAAATAAATTAAAAAATAGCTCAGTGGCATATTTAGTGCCATTGCTTTAGAATCATTAAAAGATGAAAATGTGTAAAAGATGACTCAACTTTTAGAAGAATATAGCTAAATGACAAGTCAGGGATTATTATTTTTTTTTGAATTTTTGTACTTATTTTGCTGTTTTTATTGCCCCTGGGGTTATTGCCATGGCTTGGTGCCAACACTACCAATTCACTACTCCCAGCAGCCATTTTAAACTTTTTTTTCTTTCTAATTCTTTTGTTAGATAGGACAGAGATAAATTAAGAGAGAAGGTAGAAATAGAGAGAGAGAGAGAAAGATAAACACCTGCATACATGCTTCACCACTTCGGAAACAGACACACCACAGGTGGAGAGTAAGGCTCAAACCCAGGTAATATGTGCACTTTACTGGGTGTGCCACGACCTGTACTTCCTTTTTACCTGTACTTCCTTTTCATTTTTTTTAGTGATTTAATAATGATCACTAGATTGTAAGGTAAAAGGGGTATAATTTCATACAGTTCCCACCAACATCCCCTCCATTGGAAGCTTCCGTATTCTTTATCTCTCTGAGAGTATGGAGCAAATTCTTCATGTGGTACATGCAGAAGGTGGAAGGTCTGGCTTCTATAAATGCTTCTCCACTGGACATGGGTATTGACAGGTGGATCCATACTCCCAGCCTGTTTCTGTCTTTCCCTAGTGGGGTAGAGCTCTGGAGAGGTGAGGCTCAGGGATACATGGGTGAGATTGTTTGTACAGGGAGGTCAGGATGGAATCATAGTAGCAACTGCAACTTGGTGCCTGAAAAGTGGTAAGATGTGAATCGGGGCAAACTGTTTGATAAACAGGAACCCAAAGATACAAATAGAGGAAATGAAATTAGGGGTCTTCATATGGGAAGAAGCTAGGAAGTCTGTTTTAGCTATGTACCTAGGGGCAATGACTTTGGTAATGTTTACCTGAGCCTCATAGCTATCATGTAGGTAGACTAAAAGTATTGTCTTTGAAGATGGTGTCAGAGTTGAGAATAGGCCTAGAAAGCTCGAATAGGAGTAGCTCCCAAACATAAGGAAAGTCTATAGATAAAACTATAGACTTTCTAACTGTTAACCCCATCGATCTGACCTAGGGCTCATATTCTTTTCTTTTTAAAAATTATTTATTTATTATATTTCCTTTTGTTGCCTTTGTTGTTTTATTGTTGCTGTAGTTATTATTGTTGTTGTTATTGATGTTGTCTTTGTTGGATAGGACAGAGAGAAATGGAGAGAGGAGGTGTAAATGGAAAGGGGGAGAGAAAGACAGACACCTGCAGACCTGCTTCACTGCCTGTGAAGCTACTCCCCTGCAAGTGGGGAGCCGGGGGCTCCAACAGGGATCCTTACGTGGGTCCTTGTGCTTTGCGCCACATGCGCTTAACTCGCTGCACTACCGCCCGACCCACAAGGACCTGTATTAATCTATTCTGCAGTCAGCCAGGCAGTGGAAAGAGATTGGAGCTCTTAAGGTGGAGGATTTTCTGGAGATCTGAGTGTCCATCACTTACACTTGCAAAGAACTGGTCAGTACTGCAGACTCTCCAACATTGTTTCATTGTGTTAACGAGATTAAAAAAAAATGCCACTCATAGCCAGACGGTGGTGCACCAGGTTAAACACACATAGTAGGAAGCACAAGGACTGGCACAAGGATCCTGGTCTGAGTCCCCAGCTCCCCACCTATGGGGGTTGGGGGTAGATTCACAAGCAGAGTAGCAGGTGTATTTTCTTTCTCTCTCTCTTGCTGTCTTCCTCTCCTCTATCTGTCCTATCTTAAAAAAAAAAAAAAAGAGGAAAAAATGGCCACAGGAACAATGGATTTGCAGAGTAGGCACTGAGCCCCAGTGATACCCTTGGAGGCAAAGAAAATGTCACTAACCTTGAAAAAGCAATGTCATTCAAGGACGCAGCTTCATTATACATCATTTCACTTTCAAACCACAGCTTCACAGAGCCACTGACAATATCAGATGAGGTCCTACTGTGCAAAGTCACATTTTATGACCATTGGCAAGGAGGCTGGAAAAGGTCATTCGGTTGTATTCCCAGGAGTGAGAGAAAGTGAGCTTGGCAGTCAATAAGCCCAGTTTCTGTCATGAGGAATGAAGATCTTGAGGGTTTGGATTGAAAAGTCAGAAGTTTAGAGGTAGGAATTGAGTCAAGCTGCCGTGGAAGACAGACTTGTCAAAAGGAACGAAGTGGGGTTGGAGTGCTACCACAGCAGGTTAAGTGCCCATGGTGGAAATTGCAAGGACCTGCATAAGAATCTGGGTTCAAGCCCTGGTTCCCCATTTGCAGGGGGGAGGGTTGCTTCACAGACAGTGAAGCAGGTCTGCAGGTGTCTATCTTTCTCTCTCCCTCTCTGTATTCCTTCCTCTCCTGACTTTTCTCTGTCCTATACAACAACAATGACAGCAGCCAGGCTAGCATCACTGGAGAGAGAGACTCTGGAACTTGTGGCTGAGTGGGAATGCAATACAATGCCTTTATTGATCAGAGAAAATGCATTTATATCTTTTGAAATGGCAGTGGCAGGTTGGAAAAGGAAATGGCTAGGAGAGGGGGTGGAGAGAAGAAAAGAGCTCGAAGGTAGCAAACTTCCATCTAACCAGTGGGGATTAAACCAATACCCTGCAGGCAGGGCGGGTCTCAGGCAAAGCAATGATTATGTAAATAGACCACAGCATCAAGCAATGCAGGGGACCTGGTGTAATGACCAACAGACAACAATAATAACTGCAACAGTTATTATTACAACAAGGGCAACAAAAGAGAAAAATGGCCACCAGGAGTCGTGACTTTGTAGTGCAGACACTGAACCCAGTAATAACTTTGGAGGTAAAAAAAAAAAAAAAAAAAGGAATGAAGCATGACAATGTCACTCTACAGGACACTGCACCAACTACTGCATCCTTGTGCACTGTGATATGTGCTTAACCAGGTGTGCCAATGCCTGGCCCCACATCTGAATATCTCTAAACAAAAGTGTCCAATTAAGTTCATTTTAAAGATTTAGAAATAGAAGAAATTCAGTGTTTTAAGCAGAATTAAAAAAAATATTTTCTTAGCACAGGTAGCACAAAGCACAAGGACTGGCGTGAGGATCCCAATTGGAGCTGCTGGCTCCCCACCTGTAGGGGAGTCGCTTCACAAGAGGTGAAGTAGGTCTGCAGGTGCCTATCATTCTCTCCTCCTCTCTGTATTCCCTCCATCTCTCCATTTCTCTCTGTCCTATCCAACAAGGACTCCAACAATAAAAACAACAAGGGTAACAAAAAGGGAGTAAATAAATAAATATTAAAAATTATTTTCTCAAGAGAAAGAGTGAGTGAGTAGAGTATTTATCAGCTGTTATATGGTGGTGTGGGGACTGAACTTGCTGTCTCTGGACCCTCAAGCATAAAACTCTTTTTACAATAATTAACATTACTTAGAACTCACTACCCTAATGGTAGACATAGAGATGATACTATCCTACTGCCCTCCAAAGATAAAACAACATTATTGTGTGAATAGTATATGCTTACACTAAAAATGAGTGAGAAATTTCATGGAAAAGCTACTCAATCAAGGTCTCAGCCACCTCTTTATCCTCCATTTTTTAAAATAATGCAACTGTGTAAAACAAGTCTTTAGAAATAGAAGAGATTAATATTTTATCCTAGATGATTTCTGGTGCCTAAGGTCAGGTTGGTTGATTGACTGATTTTTTTTTATTTTTTTTTATTTAAGAATGGATTAGTGAACAAAAGCATAAGGTAGGAGGGGTACAACTCCACACAATTCCCACCACCCAATCCCCATAACCCACCCCCTCCCATGGTAGCTTTCCCATTCTCTATCCCTCTGGGAGCATGGACCCAGGGTCGTTGAGGGTTGCAGAAGGTAGAAGGTCTGGCTTCTGTAATTGCTTCCCCGCTGAACATGGGCGTTGACTGGTTGGTCCATACCCCCAGTCTGCCTCTCTCTTTCCCTAGTAGGGTGTGTCTCTGGGGAAGCTGAGCTCCAGGACACGTTGGTGGGGTTTTCAATCCAGGGAAGCATAGCCAGCATCTTGGTGGCATCTGGAACCTGGTGATTGAAAAGAGAGTTAACATATGAAACCAAACAATTTGTTGAGCAATCATGGATCCCAAGCTTGGAATAGTGGAGAGGAAGTGTTAGGGAGGTACTCACTGCAAACTCTAGTGTAATCCTGCTTTCAGGTATATATTTTGCAGTAGTTTATGGATACGTGTGCACATAAGCTCTCTCTCACAGAAACTGGTGTATATCTAGGTTATGGGACTTTGTTAGAAAGTGAACTACCTGAGATGAAATTAGAGTGTACTATTAAAGGAAAGGTCTCACCCGAGTAATGAAGCTGAAGGGTTGTCATTCCACACGTGAAGTCTCTGGATACAGTCTGAGGTGAAGCATGTTGAGATGGCAATCGTTGCTTTGGTTAGGTTGTGATCGGCGGATGCAATATTATTTGGTTTGGATTGGGAGATGCATACAGGAAAGTGGGCCCTATCCAAGGGTTCCAGGACTGGGGGAAGTAGGGGCTCTATAGTGAAGATGTGAGATTCCTGCTGTCTTAGGGTTCAAAAAGACAATCAATAGTTAATATTATCATCCCATTATTTGTTAATTGGGTTAACTTTGAAAAGTCCTTTTGTTATGGTTTGCTGTACAGTACCCAGTATCTTGTATATAGCTGTGCTATTGGAAGCTTCTAATCTACTTGGTCTAGGCTTTTGAGAGAGTCCGCATATCAAATACATAGCCTATATATTAAAAAGATTCAGTTTGTGTTTTGAGAAACTTTGAGACATACAATTGATTTCCCCCTCTCATATTAATTAACTACTGATTTATATGTCTACATTTTGCTAAGAGTGTACATAAACACCATTCCAACCACCAAAGGACTGTGACCCATCCCTTCCCGCCCACTCCCACCCCCCACTGGCCCAGGAAGCTACATGTCTACCCCTCACCACTGGGTTTTTACTTTGGTGCCCTACTTACAATTTGATCAGGTCCTGCTTTTAGTTTCCCTTTCAGATCTTCTAAGTCAGCTTCTGTTGATGAGTGGGATCATTCCATACTCATCTTTATCTTTCTGACTTAGTTCACTTAACATAATTCCTTCTAGCTCTGTCCAAGATGGGTCAGAGGAGGTGGGTTCATTGTTCTTGATAGCTGCATAGTATTCCATTGTGTATATATACCACAGCTTTCTCAGCCACTCATCTTGTGTTGGGCACCTGGGTTGCTTCCAGGTTTTAGCTATTATGAATTGTGCTGCTATGAACATAGGAGTACACACCTCTTTTTGGTTGGGTGTTTTGTAGTCCTTGGGGTACAACCCCAGGAGAGGAATTATTGGGTCATATGGAAGGTCCATGTCTAGCCTTCTGAGAGTTTTCCAGACTGCTCTCCACAGAGGCTGTACCAATTTACATTCCCACCAGCAATGTAAAAGTGTTCCTCTGTCCCCACATCCTCTCCAGCATTTGTTGCTGCTGTCCTTTTTGATGTATGCCATTCTTACAGGAGTGAGGTGGTATCTTAGTGTTGTCTTAATTTGCATTTCTCTGAAAATCAGTGACCTAGAGCAGTTTTTCATATGTTTGTTAGCCTTTTGGATCTCCTCTGTGGTGAATGTTTTGTTCATTTCCTCTGCCCATTTTTGGATGGGGTCATTTGCTTTTTTGGTGCTAAGTTTGCTGAGCTCTTTATATATTTTGGTGATTATTTTCTTGTCTGATGTCTGGCATGTGAAGATCTTCTCCCATTCTGTGAGGGGTCTCTCTGTTTGTTTAATAGTTTCTTTGGATGTGCAGAAGCTTTTCAATTTGATGTAGTCCCATTGGTTTGTTTCTGCTTTGGTCTTCCTTGCAATTGGGTTTGATTCATCAAAGATGTCCTTGAGGTGTATGTGGGAAAGTGTTTTACCAATGTTTTCCTCTAAGTATTTGATTGTATCTGGTCTGACATCTAGGTCTTTGATCCATTTGGAGTTGATTTTTGTTTCTGGTGAGATAAAGTGGTTCAATTTCATTCTTCTGCATGTTTCAACCCAGTTTTCCCAGCACCATTTATTGAAGAGAGCCTCCTTTTTCCATTTAATCCTTTGGGCCCCCTTATCAAAGATTAGATGCCCATAGGTGTTGGGATTTACTTCTGGGCTTTCAATTCTGTTCCACTGGTCTGTGTGCCTCTTTTTGTTCCAGTATCATGCTGTTTTGATGATGATGGCTTTATAATATAGTTTAAGGTCTGGGAGTGTGATGCCTCCATTTCTGTTTCTTTTCCTTAAGATGGTTTTGGCAATTCTAGGTGTTTTCAGGTTCCAGATAAATGATTGTAGTGTTTGTTCTATTCTCTTAAAGAAGCCTGGTGGAACTTTGATGGGTATTGCATTAAATTTGTATATGGCTCTGGGGAGAATATTCATTTTGATGATATTTATTCTTCCAATCCATGAGCATGGGATATCTTTCCATTTCTTGGTATCAGTTTCTATCTCCTTGAGTAGCGACTCATAGTTTTTAGTATACAAGTCTTTCACTTCTTTGATCAACTTTATTCCTAGGTATTTGATTGATTTTGCTGAAACAGTAAATGGGAGTGATTTCTGGATGTCTTCTTCTTCAGATTTAGTGTTTGCATAAAGAAATGCCACTGATTTTTGTACATTGATTTTGTAGCCTGATACCTTGCTATATTGCCTAACAACTTCCAATAATTTTCTACTGGATTCTTTAGATCTTTCTATGTATACTATCATATCATCTGCAAATAGTGAGAGCTTGACTTCTTCCCTTCCAATCTTTATCCCTTTGATTTCTTTCTCTTGCCTGATTGCTATGGCAAGAACTTCCAATACTATGTTGAAGAGTAACGGTGACAGTGGACAGCCCTGTCTAGTCCCCGATCTGAGGGGGAATGCTTTCAGCTTCTGTCCATTGAGTATGATGTTGGCTGTAGGTCTGCTATATATAGACTCCACTATCTTGAGGAATTTCCCATCTATTCCCATTTTTTGTAGAGTTTTGAGCATGAATGGGTGTTGGATTTTGTCAAAGGCTTTCTCTGCAGCTATTGAGATAATCATGTGGTTTTTGGCTTTGCTTTTATTGATGTGATGAATGACATTGATTGATTTACGGATGTTGAACCAGCCTTGCATTCCTGGGATGAATCCCACTTGGTCATGATGAACAATCTTTTTGATGTGTTGCTGTATCTGGTTGGCCAAGATCTTGTTTAATATTTTGGCATCTATGTTCATCAGAGATATTGGTCTGTAGTTTTCCTTTTTTGTTCTGTCCCTATCAGCTTTTGGTATCAGGGTGATGTTGGCTTCATAAAAGGTAGAAGGGAGTATTCCTGTTTCTTCAATCTTATGGAATAGCTTAAGAAGTATGGGTATTAACTGTCTCCTGAAAGTTTTGTAGAATTAATTTGTGAAGCCATCTGGTCCAGGACTTTTGTTGTTGGGGAGATTCTTAATAACGGTTTCAATTTCTTTGTCTGTGATTGGTGCATTTAGATTTTGTAGTTCTTCTTGGTTCAGTTTTGGAAGTGCATAGATTTCTAGGAATTGTTTCATTTCTTCCAGATTCTCTAGCTTGGTGGCATATAGTTCTTTATAGAAGTTTCGCAGAATTCTCTGGATTTCTGTGGTGTCAGTTGTGATATCTCCTGCATCGTTTACAATTCTATTAATTTGAGTCTTCTCTCTTTTTTGTTTGGTGAGTCTGGCTAGGAGTTTGTCAATTTTGTTTAATCTTTCAAAGAACCAACATTTGGCTTCATTGATCTTTTGTATGGTTCTTTTATTTTCGATGTTGTTTATTTCTGCTCTAACTTTAGTGATTTCTGTCCTTATGGTTGCTTTAGGGTTCCTTTGTTCCTCTTCCTCTAAGTCCTTGAGGTGTGTAGTAAGGTCGTTCATTTGGGCTTCTTCTTGGTGTTTAATATGTGATTGTATGGCTATAAGTTTCCCTCTCAGTACTGCTTTCGCTGTGTCCCAAATATTTTGATAGGTTGTGTCTTCATTTTCATTAGTTTCCAGGAACATTTGAATTTCCTGTTTGAGTGAGTCTCTGACCCAGTGGTTCTTAAGGAGCATGTTGTTTAGTTTCCAAATTCTATGTCTTTTAATAATTTTCCGTTTGTTGATAAAAGTTAGTTTTACTCCACTGTGGTCTGAGAAGATACTTGGGATGATTTCAATGCTCTTGAATTTATTGATGCTGTCTTTGTGGCCTAACATGTGGTCTATCCTTGAGTATGTGTTATGTGGATTTGAAAAGAAGGTGTATTCCAGTTTTTTGGGGTGGAGGAGTCTGAAAATGTCCAAGAGGTCTAGTCTGTCAATCTCTTCATTCAATTCTCTTGTATCTTTATTGGTTCTCTGCTTTGTTGATCTGTCTAAGTGTGAGAGTGGGGTATTGAAGTCTCCCACTATTATTGTATTACTATTGATGTATTTTTGAAATTCTTTCAGTAGATGCTTAATGTATTTAGATGGTCCCTCGTTGGGTGCATAGATGTTAATAATTGTTAAGTCTTCTTGGCTGATTTATCCTCTATTCATTATGTAATGTCCTTGCCTATCTTTTATTACTTTATTTAATTTAAAATCTATCGTGTCTGAGATGAGAATGGCTGTTCCTGCCCTTTTTTGTGGACCGTTAACCTGTATGATAGTTTTCCATCCTTTCACTTTAAGTCTGTGTTTATCTTGTTGTGACAGGTGGGATTCTTGCAAGCAGCATATGGTTGGGTTATGTTTTCTGATCCATCCCCCCACCCTGTGCCTTTTGATGGGTGAGTTTAAGCCATTGACATTTATTGATATTATGGATTTAATGTATTGTAGTGCCATTGTTCTAAAAAACAATTTGTTTACTCTGATATATTGCAAGTATTATAGTGATGTTCTTGTTTATAAGAGGTCTTTTAGTACCTCTTTCAAGGCCGGCTTGATTATAGTTGCCTCCTTTAACTGTTGTTTGTCTAAGAAAGTTTTGATCCCTCCATCTAGCTTGAATGAAAGTCTAGCAGGATATATTATCCTTGGTTGAAACCCTTTTTCATTCAGGGCTCGATAGATATCTTGCCACTCTCTTCTGGCTTTTAGAGTTTGAGTTGAGAAATCTGCAGATAGTCTTATGGGTTTTCCCCTGTATGTGACTTTTTGTTTCTCTCTTGCAGCCTTTAGGATCCTTTCTTTATCCTTACTTCTTCTCATTGTGACTATGATGTGTCTTGGTGTCTTCAGGTCTGGGTTGATTCTGTTTGGTACTCTCTGGGCCTCTTGAACCTTGATATCCTTTCTGTTATTCAGGTCTGGGAAGTTTTCTTGTATTATTTCCTCTAGAATTTTTTCTTCCCCTTCCTCTCTTTCTTCCTCTGGCAGGCCAATTATATGAATGTTACTTCTTTTGAGATCATCCCATATGTCTCTGTTGTTGTTTTCAGTGTCTCTCAATCTCTTTTTAAGCTCTTTCACCTCTTTCTTAGTTTTCTCTAACTCATCCTCTGTCTGACTAATTCTGTTTTTTGCTTCTGTTAGTCTGCTTTCCCTTGCCTCAGCTTCTTTCTTCATTACAGCTATTTCAGCTTTCAGTTCTCTAATTGTGTCAAGATAATCAGTATTTTCCTTGGGGGTCTCAACTGTTGTTTCCCTAACACTGCCATTCCTTTCCTCCAATGTTGTTTTCATTTCTGTGATTAATAAGTTTATTATTGCTTGCATACTTTTCTTATCTATGGTTACTTCTGACTGATTTGTGGATTCTTCTGGGCTCTTGTCTTCATTCATTGGGGTAGCAGTTTTATTTGTTTTTAATCTACCCATTTTTTTATTTATGTGTTTCTCTCTTTTTTTTTTTATGCTCTGTTGTTCCTCAGTTGTTGTGTTTTGAGCACAAGTAACACTGTACTAAATACCTTTATGACAATTGCACTCACCAACCTCCGGAATTACAGTAGCAACTGAAGTAAGTATTGAAGGAGTTTAATCGTTACCAGTTAGCCAAACAATTTCTCCAGTCTGTGAAAAAATAGTAACCAAATCCCAGTGAAGAAAGAGAAAAGAAAGAGAGGATAGCAAGAATAGACAGTTATGCAAATCTACTATCCAGTGTATATTCTAGGGGTAACAAGAGTGTAAAGAGAACTAGAGCAGAGATACACACATAGAGAGTCCACTCTGGGTCAGATTTCTTCCCCAAAGTAATTCACAAATTCAGAAAGGCAAAGAAGAAAGAAGTGTATGACAAGATTTAAAAAAAAAAGAGAGATAGAGAGAGATAAGAGAGAGAAAAGGGAGAAGATAAGAAGAAGATTTGTAATTAAAGAGCAGTGCGAGGAACTTCCCAAATGTGTATCAGTGAATTTAAAAAAAAAAAGAGAAAAAAAAAACAAAACACCCTGTTTGGTGGTATGGGGTATCCTGCTAGTAGCTGGTCCCAGGCACTGCTTATGGGGGCGGGAGGGGGCGGCGGGAAGGATATATGCTTGAAAATTAAAAGGAAGAAAAAAGAATTTTTTTCCCCTACTCTAATTCTTAACCCAAATTAAGTTATAGACACCTCCTTGGTGTTACCGCTATGGCCCCTTATTGGCTGGCCTGCTAAAGGCAGAAAATCCTATTGTTTACATGAGATATGTCTGGAGCTCAAAGGCTAGCCTCTTTTCAGTCCGCCATCTTCCGGGAAACCCCCCCCTCCAGACTTTTTTAAAGGATTTCTCAAAAATGAAAACTAGCTCCAAGTCCTTTGATCCAATGAGAGCTATACTCAAGAAGTCTTTGGATCCGCCCTCAGGATCGTGGTGGACCCTGGAGACTCCCAACAGGAAGCCCCCCGAGCTAAAGTGCTCTCTCCGGGTCCTCTGCCCGCCGCGCTCTGCAACCGGCAGAGGAGCCGCCTTCCCGGGCGGAGGACAATGCCCGGCGCCGCCTGGGTATTCTGGAGCCCCGCTAGTCCGTGTCACCTTTACTCTAATTCTTCACCCAAATTAAATTGTAAACACTTCTTTGGTGTCACCCCTTATTGACTGGCCTGCTAAAGGCAGAAAATCCTACCGTTGCCGACGATGCGATCAGAGCACTCCCTGTTAGCAACTTCTCAGTCCGCCATCTTCCTAACTCCTGATTGACTGATTTTTTTTTTTGAAACAGTTCAGCAAAGAAACAGTGTTATTTGTGTTTATATTTTACCTAGAGTGCTTTTTTTAGATTTCTTTATTAGGGGATTAAAAGTTTACAGTCAACAGTAAAATACATTAGTTTGTATATATGCAACATTTCTCAAAGATCTTTTTTTCTTTCAGTCACTAATAAGAGGAAAAGTTATACTTCTTCCTCATCAGTATTCTTTTCAATTTCATTACCATCCTGGTAGAGGCAAGAGAATTAGGGCACAAATGACTTTTCTGTAGTTTATTTGATGCTTTTGTTCAACCCTCAAATATATAATAGTTGATGAAGAGTTTTCTGTGATTACTCACAGTCGCCTACATCTTTGTTAATGTCATCTGCATAGGCCTATACTCTGTGCTGTTCTTTTTTCAGTCTAGCATTACTTGATGAGCAGTTTCTCTTGTCCCTTGCCAAACTTGAAAATGGTATTCTTGGGAGTTGGGCGGTAGTGCAGCGGGTTAAGCGCACGTGGTGCAAAGCACAAAGATCGGTGTAAGGATCCTGGCTCGAGCCCATGGTTGCAGGGGAGTCACTTCACAGGCAGTGAAGCAGGTCTGCAGGTGTCTGTCTTTGTCTCCTCCTCTCTGTCTCCCCCTCCTCTCTCCATTTCTCTCTGTCCTATCCAACAATAATGACATCAATAACAACAACTACAACAATAAAAAGAAGGGCAACAAAAAGGGAATAAATAAATATTTTAAATATTTTTTAAAAAAAGAAAATGGCATTCTTAGTGGTTGCCCAACACACCCTCATGTGGACATAAAACATGTAGTAATTTCCTTATAGATGGACACATAGTTGTCTAAGGATTTTTCTTTGCTATAAATAACACTGCAGTGTTATTGTAAGTGAATCTGTGTGCATTCCCTTCTGTGGAAGGGGTGATGTTAGGAGATGAAAGAGAAGGAATGCTTTGACATAATCTTATAGCAAGCACTTGGCCTTTGGAATACTGAACCCTTTTGCTGGTATGGGTTTAGCATGTCACCTCCAAGGCTGAGATCCCTGTTTCTGAAAGCTTTGTTTGATGATCAAAACTTCCAAAGTGAAGTAAATCTGGGAACCAACCTTGCAGTCTCACAGTTGCATCTCACTCACCCCCACCTAATCCTGATTCCTCTTTTATTATTTTTTAAAATTGGGATGTTAATTGTTTATAGTACATCTGCTGGCAGGTGAGTGCAGTTCATCTCTCCAAGAGGTCTGCTAAAACATCCTTGCCCTCATATATGTTTTCACCTTTTATAGCTCATCATCAACATTTTTTTCTTTTTAATTTTTATTTATAAAAGGGAAACATTGACAAAACCATAGACAAGAGGGGTACACTTCCACACAATGCCCACCCCCAGAGATCCATATCCAATCCCCTACCCTGATAGATTTCCTATTCTTTTTCCCTCTGGGAGTACGGACCCAGTTCATTGCTTCTTTACTGAACATGGGTGTTGACAGGTAGATTCACACTCCCAGCCTTCCTCTCTCTCTTTCCCTAGTGGAACAGGAATCTGAGGAGGCAGGGCTCCAAGACACATGCTGGGGTCCTCTGCCCAAGGAAGTGAGATTGACATCATGGTATCATATGGAGCCTGGTGGCTGAAAAAGAGTTAACATATAAAGCTGAACAAATTGTTGACTAATCATGAACCTAAAAGCAAGAATATTACAGATGAAGATTTGGAATCTCTGTTTTGGAAAAAGTTCATAGGCTATTTTAGGTGTATCTATTTTAGGTATATCCCAGAAAGCCCATGGCTTTACTAGTTTTTGCCTGTTCCTGACATTTAATATGTCAGAGACCCAAGTTATTATTTGGGGAGATGGTATCATAATAGGAAAAAGGACTAGAAACCTAGATCAGGAAGAGAGTAGCTCCCAAATATGGAAAAAATGTATAAATAGTTTTAATTGTTAACACCATTGATTTGATCTGGGGTCCATATTCAGCACAGGAGCCTGTGTAGCCTCTGTGTCCCTGTAGGTCTGAGCAGGCATTCTGCGGTCATGGCTAGGAACATTCCAGGCTGCACTAATTTGGGGATCCATCTTCCTCAGGTGGTAGGTAGAGTATATTGTCCATCCCCTCTTCGGAGAATAGAACATTCCCTACCCTTGCTTAATCACATCGAGGGCAAGGTCTGTCCTATAGGGGCCCACAAAGGGATATATTATGTTGTTCCTTCATCAGATATTTTTTATCATTAGTTTTGCTTATCAAACTTTGTATTGAAATATTACTTATCTGGATTGTTGGCATATATCTATATCTTTGTCTATGCCTATGCTTATGCCTATGTCTATGTCTGTCTGTCTTTCTATGTCTATGTCTATGTCTATATCTTATATTTTGCTCCTGAACTGATTGACTGCCCCGTTCTCCTCACCCTAGTCTCAAGTCTGTTAAATAGAACCCAGGACACATATTAGAAACTTGAATATTTTCAAGCATGTTATACTTGAGAAGCAATACTTTGGAGCCTGTCTAAGCAGACACCAAGATGAAGGCTGCTGAAATGCCAGGAGACCTCTGCTGACACAGTGCACACTCACGTCTAAATGACTGGAGGTGGTTATGCCAAGGAGGATCAGCACTGGCTGTTAGGAGATAATGATGCTGTTAGAACTTGCTTTGAAGCTTTGGCAACTGAGTGTTCTCTTCTGTTGAAGCAAAGATTCCTCCGGAGATCTCCATCTCCCTCCCATCAGTTAAAAAAAAAAATCATTTACTAGAGTCATGTGTCCTATTAGCTTGGGCTTTGATCTTTTTCAAATCTAATCACAGACTAAAAGAGTGTCCATGCTGTTCATGCTGATTTGACACCAAAGCAAATGAGTATTATCCCCTGTACTCATAATGATTCTTCTCCATCTCATGGCGTGGAAGAGACAAAGGCTAGTGGGGAGCAGAAAGGAGATAGACAGGCATATTGTGCTGGTTACCTGTATTTAAAAGTGGCGGCACACCTAGTGATACACTCACCTTATCTGTATTTAGAAATCAAGAATTCTCATTTTCATCCTGGAAGTGTTCCTCATGTAGACATATATTTCGTTTTAGGTGCTAATGACTATCTATTACCAAATTATCCAATGAAGCAGTTGATAGAACAGTCAATAATATCTCACCATTCACTACTTCTTAGCTCAATGTCTGCTGAGCAATTGCTATGTACTGGGTACTGTAGCTGGTCTCTGGGTAAACAGGGACCAATAAAGCAGATACTGTTTTTTGTCCTCATACGAGTTGACAGTGGTGTCTAGGGGAGGAAAGGCAATAAACAGATACAATTACATTTTGGGATTACAAATTGTAATGAGTGTGAGGATGAAGTAGCCTGTCAATACACTGCTATGTCATGTATTCTCTGTCCAGTCTCAGAATCGCTCGGCAGTATGAGCCTGATTGTCTGCCTCTAGCTGGCGAGAAAACAAGGGCTGACACAGGTCAGCAATACCTTAGGCTCTCCCAGAACTAGACTGAAATAGAAGTAAGCTCATGCTGGGGAGGGTCCAGACACTTGTCTTTTCTTATTTCGACATGGGATGCCACTGCAATTTTCTGTTAGCCAGATTTTATCAGATTTCACTTTTGAGATTCTGAAAAGCTCATAGACATCATTCTGGTCTGGTTGCTTTCTGTTTTGGAACCAAATTGGACACAGGAACTTGGTAAGTAGACATTGAAATTTTCCTTTTTTGATAAAGTTGTGTGGAGAACGTGGCTTTGCAATGCACCTGCAGGATTCTCTTTAGACCCTTCTCCTTGTTGCTCTCCTGCATTCTTGCCACTACTCCACTTAAGAAGAGAGTTACAGACCCACAGAAGGTGTCGGGGTTTGGGGGGTCTGCATAGATGGGGTTGCCCACTGTCACAATCCCACTTAAACCCATCTCAGCCAGGGAAGAGAAGAACCCAAATTGAATACAAGGTGATTTCTGCTACATCGAGAAGCAAGAACCTGGATTCACTAGTTTTCTCTCTTTTTTAAAAATTTTTTTTGGTATTTATTTCCTTTTGTTGCCCTTGTTGTTTTATTGTTGTAGTTATTATTGTTGTTGCTATTGATGTCATTGTTGTTCAATAGGACAGAGAGAAATAGAGAGAGGAAGGGAAGACAGAGGGGGAGAGAAAGACAGACACCTGCAGACCTGCTTCATTGCCTGTGAAGAGACTTCCTTGCAGGTGGGGAGCTGGGGCTCAAACCGGGATCCTTAGGGCAGTCCTTGTGCTTTGCGCCATGTGCTACCTCCCAGCTCCTGATTCACTAGTTGAAACCCACAGGTTCGAACTTGCTCATTGCTTCCTGGTGTAGCATTTAAGGAACTTGTCCAAAAGGGCTGGGGTTGGCTTCACATGGAAATACAAGAATCATGAAGATGTTTCGCTGCCACCTATACCCACTTCTGTTGATCTCTCGCTAGCTTCGAATAAGTCATTTCTTATGCCTTTGGAACAACTCTAACTCTTGTGGACAATTATACCTATTTACAAGTACTTCTGAGATTTATGTGCATTTCCTTTTACATTGAGAAAATAAATAAGGACCAGCAAAACCATTTTAAGCAAAAAGATGATTAATGTCAGATAACTATAGTGCAACAGCTGGGTGATGGTGCACCCCAGTTGAGTACATGTGTTATCAACTGCATGGGTTCAAGCCCCCAGTCTCCACCTGCTTGGGGAAAGCTTCATGAGTGGTGAAACAGTGCTACAGGGGTCTCTCTCTTTCTTTTCTTCTTAATCTACTCTTTCCCACTTGGTTTCTCTCTGCTCCATCAAATAAAGTAATATTTAAAAGGGTTGTTGGAAGAGGCATATTCACACTTTAAAAGAAAAATCCCATATTTCAGAGCAGGCTGGTGGCTTGCCTGGCTGAGTGTGTTACAATGTACAAGGAGCCAGGTTCAGGCCCCTAGCCCTCACTTGAAGGAGGGAAGCTTTGCAAGTGGTGAAGCAGTGTTACACGCAGGTATCTCTTTGTTTCTCTCCCTTTCTTTTTCCTCTTTCCCTCTTGATTTATCTCTGTCTCTATTAAATTAATTAATAAAATAAAATTTAAAAACTGTAGTATAAATATGTCCATAATAACTGTACTACTAATAATGTCTTATCTACATATTTGTTTTGTTTATTTTTATTTATTTTAGTGAGAAAGAGTAGATACAGAGGGAAAGATACCAAGAGAGACAAAGAGACCAGACACTGCTCAGTTCTGGCTTATGGTGGTGCTGAGGATTGAACCTGGGACTTCAGAGCCTCAGGCTTAAAAGAGTTTTGCATAACCATTATACTATCTCCCCAGTCCTTATCTTCTTGTTCTATGAACAGGTAAATATCACTGTAGCAGTGCATGTACCTCTTATTGGGAACTTACAAGTGCTTGCATAGTAGTCTGATACCAGTTATAAACATGCACCTATCAAGGGAGGAGATTGGATACGGAATTCTGGTGGTGGGAATTGTGTGGAGTTGTGCCCCTCTTATCCTATGGTCTTGTCAATATTTCCATTTTACAAACAAAATTTTTTAAAATGTATTTATATGTGTATATCCACTCAAAATTGGTGTAAATAGAATAACTATGTCCTAACTCATAATATTCTGGCAGGTGAGAATCCTACCACTGAACCACCCATGCATTGATAACATTCTGAACACAAAGATGAGGCTGTAGACAGCTATCATTGAGATGTTGGTGATCTTTTGGTACGCACTGTGGATTGTGTTTGCAAATGAGTCTATACTGCTTTTAGGGCTGGAAACAATAGGTGACTGACTTATCTTTAATATCTGATATCCCCCTCTAGAATGACATTTCCCCCTTCAGTGAATATTCACTTACATACTCTGTGCCATTAATGCTGCTGCCTCTTGCATTCTAATGAAATTTATATCTCAATACTTAAATTTATGGATATCCCCAGTGGAATACCAGCTATAGGAGAGGG
This sequence comes from Erinaceus europaeus, assembly GCF_950295315.1. Taxonomy (NCBI): domain Eukaryota; kingdom Metazoa; phylum Chordata; class Mammalia; order Eulipotyphla; family Erinaceidae; genus Erinaceus; species Erinaceus europaeus. Next base: position 113,292,139 of record NC_080172.1, read on the forward strand.
AATAGGACTTCACATATTTTCTTTGATGACTTTATCCACTGCACAAGTTATTCAATGCTGGTGTTATGGTTTGGTGTATAGTAAAGGTCATTGAAATCTTTGGTCTTGGAACCATCCCTGTTAACACTCTTAAAAATTCAGAGATTTTATTGATGTGTAGAAAATCTGTTGATGGTTCTGTAATAGTAATTAAAGCTGATGATTTGGGGGCTGGGTGGTGGTGCACCTGGTTGAGCACGTATGTTACAATGTGAAAGGATCCATGTTTGAGACCCTGGTCCCTACCTGTAGAGAAGCATTGAGAGCGGTGAAGCAATACTACAGATGTCTCTCTATCTCTCCCTCTCTGCTACCCCTTCCCTCTTGATTTCTGGCTGTTTCTACCCAATAAATATAATAAAGATAATTTAAAGCTGATGATTTTTTTAAAAGTTTGATAATTAATTTTAATCACAAATTCATTTCATATTGATATAAAGAATGTATTTATGAAAAATTACTCTATCCTTCCAAGCAAAAATCATTGGGATGAGTGGCACCATTTTATATTTCTACAAATCTCCTCATGACTTAATATAATATGGTGGATTCTTGCATCTGCTCCTATGATTAATCTAATGGAAGACCACACATTGGATATCAACTAGCAATGTTCACTATTTCTGACAAAGGAAAAAAAATTGGAAGGCAACTAAGATCTTAGAATTGTAAAAATCATTCTGAGCTTATAGATGCCTGGGAGGATTTGTGGAACACACAAAGATTTTTTCTTGATAATACTTGAAGATCACTTATTATATGAGATAATATTCTAGGTGTGCATTTGCTGACAGCAATTATGTACCGATATGACAATATTTGTTTTTGAAACCTGAGTCACTATTTCAGATATTTGTCCAAATTCAAACCTAACTTTTATTTTTGTTTATTTTTGATAGAACAGGGGGAATTAGAGAGAGAATGGGAAAACAGAAAGGTAGAGAATAAGGGAGACACCTGCAGCACTGCTTCACCACTCATGAAGCTTTCCAACCTTGTAGGTGGAGCCTGGGGACTTGATTCCAGATCCTTGAGCTTGGAGATATGTTCACTGAATTAGGCATGTCAAAACCTGACCATTTCATTTTTTTTGTTTATGACTGTCATAAAAAATACAGAGAAATCAGACTGGGCAGTATATTGGTGACAGAGGACTGACATTGATCATGTTCTAATGGAGATTTTCAGAAGCTTGAGGGGGTTGATTATCAAATAGTGGTTGTTATACCATTAGTAACCTGACATTTGTCATGATAGAAGTTATTTTGGGTTTTTTTTTTTGGCTCTAGGGCTATCACTGGGGGCTCAGTGCTAGCACTACGAATCCACTATTCCTAGAGGCTATTTTTTTTTTCTTTTGATAGGATAGAACAGAGAGAAGGTAAGAGAGGAAGGAGAGATAGAGAGGGAAAAAGATAGATAGACACCTGCAGACCTGCTTCACCACTTGTGAGTCAGGGTTGGGGGGTCTTTGCACTTTGTACTATGTACACTTAGCCCTGTGTACTACTGCCATGGTAAAAATTTTACACTTGTATTTAAGAACTACTTAACCACATTTAGGAGAATCAATATGGATGTCCAAGTCTTTGCCTTTTATTTTAAAATATTTTTTTAAAAAATTTTACTTATTTTCCCTTTTGTTGCCCTTGTTGTTTTTCATTGTTGTTGTAGTTATTATTGCTGTTGTTATTGATGCCATTATTATTAGGACAGAGAGAAATGGAGAGAAGAGGGGAAGACAGAGAGGGGGAGAGGAAGATAGATACCTGCAGACCTGCTTCACCGCCTGTGAGTCGACTTTGCTACAGGTGGGGAGCTGGGGGCTCCAACCTGGGATCCTTACACTGGTCCTTACACTTTGTGCTATGTGCGCTTAACCCACTGTGCTACTGGCCAACTCCTGCCCCCCTTTTTAAGGCAGAATAGTAGATTTTGTTTGTTTTCTTTATTTCTGTTTTGTGCTTATTGTTTAAACTGTATGTGTTTCCACTAAACAAGCTAACTCTATTTTCATAGTCCCCTCATCAAGTCATATATGTCCTAATCCTAGTTTGATTCATATATTTATACAGACACTTCTGCTACAAGCCTAGTTTCTTTTTAAAGTTATTTAATATTAATTCGTAAAATTACAAGATAATAGGGGTACAACTCCACACCGTTCCCACCACCAGAGTTCTGAAGCCCCAGCCTCTTCATTGGAGGGTACAGCAGTTCTCCTAAGGTTGCAGATAGGGATTAACTATTATTTCTACAACTATCTGTCTGTATTTACATATATTTGCCCGGGTTTTTAGGCACCTTCTTCTCTTCCTTTCCAAGTCACACCTACACCAATCACTACATCTAAATGTCCTTTTTTTCCTTCTCTCTCACTCTCTCTGGGTCCTGATGGAGTTGGAGTTCAGAGCCCTCTGGTCATCTTCCTCTTATCGTTTCTCCCCCACTGGGTTTATGGATCAACATTATGTTTAGGATGTAGAAGGTGGAAGGTCTGCCTTCTGTAATTGCCTCTCCATTGGACATGGGTTTGGGCAGGTTAATTCATGCCCTCAGCCTATTTCTCCCATTCAAGTACTAACCAGGCCTGACACTGCTTAGCTTTCGAGATCAGAGGAGATCGGGCATGTTCAGGGTGGTATGGCCTAGATGCCCTCAGTCTATTTCTGTCTTTCCCAATTGGGGTAGCACACTGGAAGAGGTGAGGCTCCAAGGCACATTGGTGAGGTTATCTGCACAGCAAGCCTAGTTTTCATAGGCATTTCTGTTCATTTCTTTTTTTTTATTTCTTTATTGGGGGATTAATTATTTACAGTTCATAGTAAAATACAATAGTTTATACATACATAAGATTTCCCAGTTTTCCACATAAAAATTCAACCCCCACTAGGTCCTCCTCTGCCACCATGTTCCAGGACCTGAACCCTCCCCGCCCCTACACCCCAGAGTCTTGTACTTTGGTACAATACACCAATTTATGTTCATTTCTGAGATTCCTTTGCATGGGAGTTGTAGTGTTTCATTTTTTTTCTTTTAATTCTGAAAATATCCTTGGATTTTATTCCTGCTGGCCAGCGATGTTGTAGGAATGTGTCTTGCCACTGATGTTTTGGTGAAATGCTTAGGAAAAGCAGCCACCCCTCTTCTCTTGAAGACAAAGTCGCACCAAGAGAGCCTGGCATGGCTTAGACTATGCAGACGGTCGGCATCACACCCAGTGAAGATTGACTATTATTTGGAAATTAATGATGGCTCCATATTGTCAGGAGGGGCAGTGGTGAGCTGTGATTTACGAACCTCTCTCTTACCATCTGCTCATTTGCTTCCAGGCCCTGTTTTCCAGCCTTAGAAATTGAGGGAAATTATATTAAATGATCACAAATTTCCTTTTAAAGTTTCATTTAAAATAAAAAAATAGCTTTTAAGACAATTCATTCTTTTCGTTTGTTCATTTCTGTGGCTCAATATAACACAATGATAAACCAGGAACAACAACAACAACACAAAAAAAAGGCAAAATGAGATTCCAGGGTTTTTTTTAATTAAGATTTAAATCGTGATTTTCTTTGAATGGAATAGAAAGTGACACTACCTCTGAGACTTATTTGATAAATTCTGTAATATTCTGGCTGCCAGTAGGGAGATGAGAGCAGGTAGATGCATCCAAAGGAATTCCATTATATCCAGCTGTCAGATATTATAGCAGTTCAAGCCAGAAAAATCTCATTGTTTCTGACTTTCTGTCTCTGGGAAAAAAACAGATGAGATATATACATATAAATATATATCTATATATATGTATGTTATATTGCTAATATATATAGCTAGTATATATATTTTTTTCTACAAACAGAAAGTGTTATAGGAATCCTGGCCTTGGGGGATCTCTGAATACCCACTTCTCTACTTATCAAATTCTATAGCCTCAATGTAATCTACTGCCACTTACATATGTGAAAATCTAGTTTCATACATTACATTGAAAACTCTGATTATTCACTTTATGCTAGGATTCTTAAGAGTCCTTCAAGGAATAAACTCATAATGACTTCAAAATTACATCTGGTAGTCAAAAATGAAAGATTCACTCTACTTTTGAGGAAGGTGTTTATTTTATAAAGTGGGGGCACACACCTGTATTGGATACTCTTTACTTGGAGAGATTTTGTTTATATAAAGGTTTATATTTTTTATTTAAAGAGTATTTAACAGTTGTGCATTAGCATGTATGTGTGTGCATATATATATATATATATATATATATATATATATATATATATATGTAGCTAGGAGGACCTCCTGCATGTGCAATTTCACTTCTTGCTCATGGACCAAGTTTGTCATTTAGTAAGAGAAAGCCTAAAGGACATTACAGTCCTCTAGTACTGAAGCTTAGTCAAGTGCTAAGGTACTTTCATTTATATGCCAGAGCTCCAGTGTGGACTATGAACAGGACAAGTTATGCATCCTACCCTCCTACCCAGTCAACTATCTCTCTGTCTCATCCTCTTCCTTTTTTTTTTTTTTTTTTTTTTTTGGTGCCATCAGGCTTTTATAGCTGTGGCTTGGGGCATGCATGTCAAATTCACCATTCCTAGCACCCAAATTTTACATAATAGAGACATAAATGAAGAATACAAAGTTGGGGAGAGGGAGAGAGAGAGAGAGAGACAGAGAGAGGTGGGAAGTGGGGGCTTGTGCCTGGGTCTTTGCATTTTTCTAGATGTGCCACTGCCTGACCTCAGAGTATTTCTTATGTAGGTATGGAAAACAATTTATATTTTACAGAACTTTTGTATCCTTTTAAGAGAACCGGGTGTGCAGTTGCTTTATCCCATTCCTTAGGTGCTGGAAAACAAATATATTTATTTTTCCTGACTCTGCCTCCCATCCTCCTCCTGTCTAAACAGGAAAATAGAGTCAGGAAGTACAACAAAGGATTTGTGGACAGTGGAATTGGATTTTTATAACAACTTTTTAAGAAACTCAGTATAACTGAATAATTTTCTCTGATCGCTATTTTTCATATAACCTTCTAAAAAAACCACACAGCATTGGACATACAGGCCAATAAGTAACCTGTAGTAAGCACACTTTATTCATCCACCTCATAAATATTTCTTGAACTAGCCACTATGGTGGGTAAAATGAGGCAATTATAGTGAAATCAAGTATGACAGGTACTGTATAGACAAAGTATTATAAAAGTACAGAGGAGGGGGAGATTATTTCTGCTTCAGAGAATAGCAAAAACTTAACAGGGCAAAACATTTTAGTTGAATTTTATAGGATGAATTATGTGTGCTCCTTTTAAAGAATCATCAGTTCATATTAAAAGAATATTTGTAACTCACTGTCTCAGTAACTTCTTACCTTTTTAATTTTTTTCTCTTTTTTTGTCCTTATTGTTATTGCTATCGTTGTTTTTGGATAGGACAGAGAGAAATGGAGAGAGGAAAGGAAGACAGAGAGAGGGAGAGAAAGATAGACACCTGCAGACCTGCTTCACTGCCTGTGAAGTGACTCCCTTTCAGGTGGGGAGCCGGGGGCTCGAGCCAGGATCCTGATGCAGGCCCGTGCACTTTGTGTGCTTAATCTGCTGTGATAGAAACAGAGAAAAATAGAGTTGAAGAGAGACAGAAAGAGTGTTACCTATAATACTGCTCTACCACTCATCAAGCTTTCCTCCTGAAGGTGGGGGTTGGGGGTTGAACCCAGGTCTTCAGACATGATAATATGTATGATTTACTGAGTGTGCTACCACCTGGCCTCCAGATAAATACTTATTTTTTAAATATTATTAGTGATTTAGTTATTAGTTATTAGTGCATTGGATCGACCTTCCCGTGGTGCATCTTGTGAGTACCCATTCATTGGGGAAACTGACGATTCTTCCTAGCTGACTGAATCCACATGGCTCCCAGTCACTTTCAAAGCCAGCAACAAGCAGCTCCTGACAGCTTTCAAGCTGTTGGTCCTGCTCTTCGAGTCCTCCAACTTAATGTTGAGGGGCTGTCCTTTGCCAAACACGTTCTTATTGGTCAACTGGCGATACAGCATCAGGCAGATGTTATCTGCCTACAAGAAACACATATAGCAGTCGATGAAGCTGCTCGATTCACCATCAGTGGATTCGATTTAATATGCTATAATCTCCACCTTAAACACGGCCGAGCCATCTACGCCAAATCGTGTCTTGCGGACGTTTACCACACGGCCTCTTCGACCTTCTATGACTCCATTACTATTGGAACTATTGGAACTATTCAGCTCGTCAACATATATAAGCCTCCCAGTGCCTCATGGGATAATGAGGTCCTGCCTAGCCCGAAGCTTCTTCATAGTCTGGGTGTCAGTAGCCAACCCTCTCCCGTCTTCCATCCTCCCATATCTCCAAACTCAGTGGCCAGTCACCTAACTCAAGTTGGATGTGCTAAGATCGACCCAGTCTGGAAAAGAGAAATTTCCCATGAGTGGTCATCCCACTTCCAGTTATCTTGTCCATCTCCAAAACTCGCTCCCTTTACACTGTCTGAACTGGAAGACGCTTTGAAGAGGGTTAAACTGGGAACAGCTGCTGGCTATGATAACATCACCCCAGAACTCATTCTTAACTTGGGCCCCGCGGCAAAGAAGTGGCTCACTACATTCCTGTCCCACATCTTGGAATACGAATCTATGCCCAAAATTTGGCGTCGTGTGAAGATAACAGCAGTTTTGAAACCAAAGAAAGACCCAACACCGGCCGCCAGCTATAGACCAATTTCTCTCCTCTCCGTGTGTTACAAACTCCTTGAGAGGCTGCTTCTGTCACGTATTTCTCCTCTTACAGAGAAATTCCTATCACCCGCCCAAGCTGGTTTCCGCCCAGGAAGATCTACCTGCGAACAAGCCCTGGCCCTCTCAACTTACATTGAAAATGGATTCCAGAAGAATTTAAAGATGGGTGCTGTCTTTGTTGATTTCACAGCAGCCTATGACACGGTCTGGCACCGTGGTCTCCTACTCAAGATCTCAAGATGCCTGCCTCCATGGGTGGCCAACACTATATCGTTTCTTCTCCAAAACAGAAGATTCCAGGTGCATCTGGGTGACAAGTCTAGCAGATGGAGACTTGTCTCAAGTGGCCTCCCACAGGGCTCTGTTCTGGCTCCTACGCTATTTAATATTTACATCAATGACCTTCCAGAAACTTCTTCAAGGAAGTTCATCATGCCGATGACATCTGCTGTGCAACTCAGGCACCCAAGTTTGACATTCTCGAGGAAACACTCACGAAAGACATGTCTCTGATATCTGATTACTGTAAAAAATGGCGACTAATCCCTAGTACTGCAAAAATGGTATCATCTGTTTTCCATCTACACCATGCCTCAGCCTCGCATGATCTTAATGTGCAGCTTGACGATACGAGAATCCGGCATGAAGCCCAACCAGTCTATCTTGGCGTTACTCTCGATCGAACCCTGTCATTTCATGAACGTCTCATAAAAACTGCAGCAAAGGTGGGTGCGAGGAATAACATCATTGCAAGACTGGCCAGCTCCTCATGGGGCACGAGCGCTTCCACACTATGATCATCATCTCTGGCATTATGCTATTCCACTGCAGAATACTGTGCTCCAGTATGGTTCCGTAGCCCCCATGTCCACTTGGTCTGTTCCAAATTATATTCCTTCATGAGGATAATTTCTGGAACCATCCGTTCCACCCCAGTTCCATGGCTGCCAGTTCTTAACAACATCGCCCTGCCAGATATTCATCTAGATGCGGCATCATCTAAGTTTATTTCCCACGTCTACGCTCGACCGGACCTGCCAATATACGCGGATATCTTCGCCCACCCTGTCCAACGCTTGACGTCTCGTCATCCAATCTAGTCCCCTGCGCCTACACTGAACTTCTCTGTTCCAGACTCTTGGAAACAGAGTTGGCAGTTAGCTGAGGTAAAGAACAAACACCTCATCACAGACCCCTGCAAGCGTCAACCTGGCTTTGACCTAGCACGTTATGATTGGGCCCTCCTCAATCACTATCGAACAGGCCATGGCCGGTGCACCGCTATGTTCCATCGCTGGGGAGCCAGAGACGACCCGAACTGCCCCTGCGGCTACAGACAGACTATACATAGTCAACGACTGCCACCTCTCCAGATTCAAAGGAGGTCACGAAACTTTACATCAGGCTTAACCTGAAACTGTTGACTGGCTACGGAAGAAGGGAAAACGCTAGAAGAAGTGATTTAATAATGATTAACCATATTTTAAGATAACGGGTACACTTCCATACAGTCTCCATCATCAGAGTTCCATGCCCTATCCTCTCCATTGGAAGCTTCCCTATTCTTTATCCCTCCAGGAGTATGGACCAAAGATCTTTATGGGGAGCAGAACCTGGAAGGTCTGGCTTCTGTTATTGCTTCTCTGCTGGACATGGATGCTGGCAGGCCTATCCACTCTCTCAGCCTATTTCTGTCTTTCCCTAGTGGGGCAGGGCTCTGAGGAGGTTCCAGGACACATTGGTGAGGCTGTCTGCCCAAGGAAGTCAGGGTGGAATCATAGCAGCATCTGCAACTTGGTGGCTAAAAGGTGGTAAGAAATAAAGCAGGAAAAATAGTTTGATTAACAGAAACCAAAAGGTAAGAGTAGAGCAGATTAGATTAGGGTTCTTCATGTGGAAATAAGCTAAGTCAACTTTAGGTAGGCTTCAAGGGACCCATGACTTTAGTAATTTTTGCCTGAATCTGATAGGGAATATGCAAGTAGACCAAAAATATCAGACAGATACTTCCATCTCATGGCATCTTAATGCCAATCTTTCATCTAAAATTGCCATGCCCCCAACTGAGCTTATTTTGTTTACCTAAAGCAAATTCTCCTTCTGGCCTTTCTGATTGATTCAGAACTTCTTCATCTTCCCAGTCTTCAGGTCTTCAGAGACTCCTTTAAGACTGACTCCTTCCTTCCCTGTGCGTATTATATCTTCATCTTGGGCAGCTTCTTCTTCTTCTTCTTCTTCTTTGTCAAGATCACTTCTAGTGCTTTTTTTTTTTTTTTTGGAACTTCATTGTGTACACAGCTTTGTATCAATTCCACCCAAGCTCAGTGAGAAGTTTCCTGTGGTGCTCTGATTGGCAATGTTTGTCTTCATTCTCTGCTGGATCATGCCATATGTGCACTTGGTAATGGCATCCCCAGATCCAGGCCAATTCTAGTCACTTTAGCTTAGGTGATGCGTGCCAGTTTTACATGACAGCCAACACTACAAACTTGAAATCAACATATTTCAGATATGTTGTGAAGGTAGGGGCAGTCAAGTTTGGATAGTTTCATAGTTACCTTCCAGGGCTTCCTTACTATACTTATATTTTTCAGGTTATTATTATTATTATTTTTCTCTGCTGAGGAAACAGTCTTAATTTACATTGATTTTTAAGATTTATTACAGACACAGCAGCTGTTGTTTGTTGCCAGAGGTAAAAGTTTAGCTTGAAGCAATTTCATCCATTTATCCATCTGTTTAGGCATTCAATAAGCATTACTAAAAGCTGACGTGTGAACTAGATTCTGGCCACTTTGATGAATGGTATTGTTCTAGCTCCAAGAAATTCCTGCTCCAGGTCATAGCATTACTACTTCTTTCTGACATCTTGCTGCATGTGTATTGACCTTGATGATATATTCATTCATTCACTCATTCATTCACTCATTCATTCACTCATTCATTCATTTCCTTTCCAGTTTCTTCCCCTCCCATATTATTAGGTACTCTTCTTGTGCAGGTGAATTTCAATGTGTTAAACTTCACACTTCACCTTTACAGCTACATACAACAAATAATTTTTTAGTTCCAAACATAATTACAGATGCTGTCCTAGAGCTTGAGAATACAGCAGTAAGCCAATGGTATCACTTCTTGCTGTCCATGTCTTCTGTTACTACTACATAGGCTCCCTCACTACCCCTGTTCTCTAGGAAGTTATGTTCAGAGATCATAATGACTATAATCATGATCAGACTAAATTGTTCCAGTTTTCTTTTCCTTCCTGCAGAGCCAAGTTGTTTCCAAGAAGGGAAGTAACAAGCTGTTCAAATTTTCTCCTTAAAAACTGGAATTTGGGAGACTGTTTCTAGAGGAATTTACTGCAGTGCTTGCTAAGTAGGAGCAGGTTCTGGCTCATCACTGCTCTCCTATTGGTCATCACCATTACAGCAGTGTTATAAACAGAAAACCACACAAGACAATAATCAGATACTACTTAAGACCATGTCACATCTCTACTTTTAAAACTCTGCAGGATAGGGGGTAGAGTGAAAGAAGATCAAAGTAATTTTAAAGTATCATGGATAATCAAGAGTGTTTTTTAAAAAGTGCCTCTTAAATATATGCCCATGTCTCCTTAAATCTGTCATGATAAAACATCTCATTTTAGTTGATGTATGACAAGGAAGCAATCACCGTTAATCAGAATGACACATTTCCATTTGCTTTAGAGAAGAGAAGGTAGATGAAGGTCATGAATAAGAAAACAAAGCAACTTGTGACTCCTGATGGTTGAAGTTTTTGTTGAAGTTCATTTCTTTAGGAAGTTCATAATCCATCCTGTTCTCCTCTCAGCATCATTCATCCAAATTTCTAGACGTCCTTTTCAGTAAAGATAGAACTATTTTGTCTTCTCTCCTGAGGTTGATTTTCCCTATGTTCCTTAACAAATTTAGAGGTATAAAATCTCAGCAACTCTTACTCTTTATATTTCTTTGGAGGGTGCCAACTTCACAGCATAAGACATACTATGTGAAGGGCTGGGGGAGATAACATAATGGTTATGCAAAAAGACTTTTGTATCTGAGGTAGCAAAGGTCCCTGGTTCAATATGTAGTACTATCATAAACCAGAGCTGATCAGTGCTCTGGAAGGGAGGGGGGAGGGAAAGAGAGGTGGAGAGAGAGAGAGACAGAGAGAGAATAAGAAGGAGGAGGGGGAGGAGGAAGAGGAAGAAGGAGGAGGAGAAAGAAGAAGTAGAAGAAGAAGAAGAAAAAGAAGAAGAGGAGGAGGAGAAGAAGAAGAGGAGGAGGAGAAGAAGAAAAGGAGGAGGAGGATGAGGAGGAGGAGGAGGAGGAGGAGGAGAAGAAGACGAGGAGAAAAAGAAGAAGAAGAAGACGAGGAGGAAAAGAAAAAGAAGAGAAGGAGAAGGAGAAAAGGGGAAACCAAAATAAAACAAATGTGAAGTGAACTTCAATTCCAATTAAAGCATCATACCTTGTAGAATTGGGGTGGAAGAGTGCAGGACCACAGGCTTAATCAAACATTAGGGTTCTCTTTTCTATTCCTCTTCCTCTGTATCTGAACGCAGATAACTATCAAAGTATGTAGCTATAACCAGTCTTTATCTTCATTAGATTATCATTTTCCCTGAAAGAGCACTTTTCTTGTTTTTGGTCTGTTTTTGTAGCATAGGATCATAGTTGTGATTATGAATTTTTCAGTTTAGGTCTATCTTTGGGACCATTAGATCTGGCTTCATACACAGATATTTGTATAACCTTCTAGAATTCAGTATGGTGCCTTATTTTGCTCAGGGATATTGGCAGCTGACAGGAATAGTCTCCATCCCAAGAATAAAAAATTATTTTGCAAAATACAGATGAAATCTTGGGAATGTAAAGATAAATTTACATACTTCTGTTATTTTATTTATTTATTTTTTGCTGTAAAATTCATAGAAGGCACTCTTCCATGGATATACTTTGGCTGAATCCACTAGAATTTTGAAGTTAGAGATGTCATGATGCTTAAGGATATTAGAAGAGTTTTATGACCTAGTGTTTAACTAGACCATATCCTTTTTGTGTTGTTACCATCCTCCTCCTCTTCATTATCATCATTTTACTTATAGTCAGTTATAATCATCTAATCTGGAGAAGTTAAAATAATTGTTAATAGAGAGGGTAGGACATGGAACTCTGGTGGTGGTAACTGTATGGAATTATAGACCTGTTATTTTATAATCTTGTTCATAATTATTGAATCACTGATAAAATTCTAAAATATTAGAAAAAGAATGGTTAAATTATGGGATAGCTATATGACTATTGCAATAAAAAAAGAACACTACATGATGTCTTGTATGTGAGGAAGAGTGTCCAGATATGAACAAGTTAAAAAGTGGGTCCCTCAGGCTGAGACTCAGCCTGCATCAGAGAAAATATGGACACAACCCTTGTATGTAAGGGGACTGCTTATAGATTCAAGGCTAAATAGATTCTGTAGTTACAACTGTTTCTAGATTTAGTCAAGCCTCAAGACATTCAGAATTCAGAATTCAGTAAAGGCTTAGAGATTGTGATTGAGAATTCAGAGTATGTTGAGGTTAGAGAAATAGCTCAGTTGAGAAAATGAAGTACTTGCTTGCTTGAGGCTCCAAGTGTACTCTGTTGTCACATGTGCTGGGCTGATGCTCTGGGCTGTCTCTCTGAATTTAAACAATAAAATCAATATTTTAAAAGAATGTTGAATGACTTATTTTGGAGCATAAGGGATACTCTGCACACTTAAGGGAAGTTTACCTGAAAGGGAGAGATAAGTAACCATACTGACTGCACTGTCATTGAGTGAGTGAGATAGTCTTATAAGATTATTATCAAAATAGAGATTGAGGAACCACAAGGCTTGTTTTCCTCTTAAACCTCTGACAGTTTGAGATGGCATTGCAACTTCATCCAATGGAAATGATAAGTTAGCATTAGTCTGCTCTTCTGGACCAGATAAATTATCTGCTAAAGCATGAGAAAAGAATCACTATCCATAATCTTTGAGAATCCTAGAGAAAAAAAATATGGGATTATGAAGGTGGCTAGGTGTGACTGAGTGAGAGAGAACATGTCATGTGTGCATGCAAGAGGCCTTGGGTTCAAGTTCAAACATAGTTCTGGTAATGAACCTAATGTAAAATTCTAGGTCATTATTTAAGAAATAATAATCTAGTCATACTGTTCTAGGCTTTGTGCCCTGGCTTTAGATTTTTGACATTGTTTACTTTACTTTTTATGTTTTATTTATTATTAGTGATTTAATAATGATGGACAAGATAAGAATGGGTGAGAAAGTTGTGGTCTATATACACAACAGAATACTACTTAGCTATTAAGAATAATGAACCCACCTTCTCCAAACCGTCTTGGGTGGAGCTAGAAGGAATTACCTTAAGTGAGATAGGCCAAAAAGAGAAAGAAGAGTATGGGATGATCACTCATAAACAAAAGTTGAGAAAGAAGAAAGGAAAGGGAAATGCTAAGCAGAATTTGTCTGAGTTTGGAATATTGTACCAAAGTAAAAACTTGGAGCAGGGGGAGGGAACATAGATTTTCAACTCCACTATAGAGGCCTGGGGGTAGGAACACAGACCTTTGGTGGTGGTAATGGTGTTAATATATATTTCTATTAATTTATAGTCTTATAAATCACTAATCAATATGAGAGAGGAAATAAATTGAATGTCTTGAACTTTTTTAATGCATAGATTTCAGTTCTGAGTATATGTTCATTTAATTGCACTTGCAATTTCAAATTATTTAACTGAGTGTATTTTAACACTAGGCTTAAGTTGTTAATGCATTTATAATAGTACCATTTTTTGAAATGTTTATTTTTTATTAGTGACATTATTGACTTACAAGATTGTAAGATAATAGGGGTATAATTCCATATAGTTCTCACCATAAGAGTTCTGTACCCCATCTCCTCTATTGGAAACTTCTCTATTGTTTATTTTATTTGTTTGATTATTGCTACCAGGGTTATCACTAGGACTCGGTGCTGACACTAGGAATCCATGGATTCCAAGGGTCTATTTTTTTCTATCTATTGTACTTGATAAGACAAAGACAAACTGAGAGGGGAGGGGAAGAAGAGGGATAAAGATAGACACATGCATGCATTCTTCATCACTCATGAAACATCCCCACTGCAGGTGGGGATCAAGAGTGGGAAAAGAGGTCCTTGTGTGGGTCTTTGCACTTAGTACTTTGTGCTCTTAACAGGGTGTACCACTGCCTCCTCCCCTATATTTTATCCCCCTGGGAGTATGGACTAAAACTGTTTTTGAAGTACAGAAAGTGGAAGGTCTGGTGCCGGGCTAGAGAGAGAGAGACGTGTCAGTGTAGTAATACAGTTCTTTATTGATGCGGATGTCCCAGAGTTGGGTGTGAGCACATAGGGTTTAGGCCATGTGGAGCTAGCAAAATGGCCACCTCCCTCTATGCACACCAGCCCTTCTCCAGGTCAGGACGTGGAAGAGAAAAAGAGCGAAACCAGGAACAGCATCAGGCTTTATAGGGTAAAAATGGAAGTGGAAAGTCGGGAACAGGACTGGCTAAGAAAGGGGGTGCAGAAAACAAGGCACTCTGGGAAGGTATAAAGCTTCCTTAGCAACTGTTGTGATGGTTTGAACTGAATTAGCAATACACTGAGGGATAATGTGGTGGGGATCTTTCAGGCAAAACGATTCTGTAAATAGACCATCGTGTCAGCAATGGAGTATGGAGCAGAGTTGGAGAGGGGGTGGCTTTAAGGCCTGACAGTCCTGTTTTGCAATTGCTTCTCCACTGGATATGGACATTAGCAGGTGGATCCATGCCTGCTTCTGTCTTTCGCTGGTGGAGTAGGGCTCTGGAGAGATGAGGTTCTGGGACACATTGTTAGGGTTGTCTGCCCAGGGAAGTCAGGGTGGAATAATTATACCATCTGTAACTTGGTGGTTGTAAGATGGTAAGATATAAAGCAAGAAAAATTATTTGATGAACTGAAACCATAAAATATGACTAGAACAGATGAAAATAGAGATCTTATGATGGAAGGAGACTAGAATGTGTGTTTTAGGAATGTTCCTAGGAGACTATGTCTTAATAATCTTTGCTTGACTTTGATAACTAATATGGCAGGGGGAACTAGAAATATTGTCTGGGAAGATGGTGTCAGAGTTGAGAGCAGAACTAGGAAGGATTAGGGCAGAGAGTTGCTCCCTGTCTTTAGATTTTTTTTTCTTGAATTGTTTTCTACACAGTTAGGTGAACCAGATATTCTACTTTACCACTGAGTTTCCAGTGGCCCAAATGTGCAGAACTGTTTTCAAGTTTCTTCCATGTGACTCACAGGACCACACAATGACATACCAAAAGGTAATCTCTGAGGATCTGTGATTCAACTGAAGAGAATTAAAGCTTTAGAAATGTGTATGTACTTGCATATATACTAATGAGTTTCTTTTGTTTAGTAAAAGAATAATTAAAGAGATCTATTTGTATGTTATTTTTAAGGTGGAGAAAATATTGTATCATGAGCTTTAAAAATCAAGAAAGAAAAATAGCTTTCTGTGATTTAATTCAATTTCAGCCAAATGTATTTCTCTTCTTGGCATTTTTAGAAAACAAAATAAACTTGTAATCTAAATACTCTTTTTGGCATACAACACATCTTGCTTCAATGTTGCATATCCTTCGTATAAAATTGTTTTTATAAAAGATTTCGAGAGCTTCTTGAAAATATAACAGCATCTTTAGAAAGAAGTGTTACTGATGTATTACTCTCTGAATTAAGAAAATAGCCTGGCTATAATATATTTTATGCCCAGGTGACATGTTTTATATGAAAATATGGTCATATTGGTGGGGAAAATTTAACAGATGAAAAGAAAATACATACTCATGTTTGCTTTTGTACTATTAATCCTATGACTAGCAATGTTGCTAATATTTTATGTCTTCCTTAAATAGTATTTTCACTGCATACATGAATAACTTATACAAGAGCCCTTTAATAGTGATTTTAGCCAGATCACAGTAGTCATCTGCTTCCTAAATGGGTAAAAACCTTTTTTAAAAAGTCAGTTATTTGAGGACACTAACATTATTTTTTTATATATTTTGTCTTGGATATCCTACTGTTATTTAATAAATAGCTAACACAAGAAGTTGTGTGAAATTTTAATATCTTTCCAAGAATATGTCTGAAGATTTAATATTTTAGAATAATGTGGAAAGACCCATGTTGTTTTCTGGTTTAATGCTTGCCTTCAGCAGTACTGTTTTCAAATGTGCCTACTCCAGAGTGTTGAGGTGCTTAAATTTATCCCAACTCTGTTCTTGTTTTGAACCTATGTTGTTTAATAGAACTTTTCTCAGTGATGGACATATTTTACATCTGTACTGTTGATTACAGTAGTCACTCACCTCTTGGGTAGCCTTTGAGTATTGGAGATGTGTCTAGTACAACTGAAGTATGAGATTTTACAAAACTTTAGTATAGGGTGGATATTTGGCTTCTTGGGGTGGGGGGAGAAGAGAAAAAGAGAGATGTGATGGGACACAGTATTCTGGTGGTGGGAATGGTATTTATGTACACTCCTATTAACTTGTAGTCATATAAATCACTATTTAATTAATATGAAAAAAACTTTAGTATAAATGTATACAATCTCTGGTGACTAGTGAGTTCCATATTGGTCACAGCATTCTAGAAAGGTTACTGAAAAAACAAAGATCAATATAATTAAATCTATTTGTAGAATAAAATACCCAGGCTTACCCTGGAAGTCACTTTTTATAAAGAAACAAACAGAAGTTGAAGTCAAACCTACCATTTGCTGGGCATTATCTAAGAGTTAGGCAGGGCATATTCTTTAGCAACATGGATTTTTTGTTGAACTCTCCAAAACATCCCTGTTGCTGGGATAGCCTGAAGGTGCTTCTTCCCGAGCAAGTGCTCTCTGGGTTGGAGAGAACTCAACTGGAGCCAATCTAGGCTGCTGCGTGGGAGAGGGATCAGGAACTTGTGCTGAGCTAATGTTGCAGGAGATACACTCTGGAACTCGTGGAGCCAGAAAGCAATTCCAAGTGTTTTTACTCAGAAAAGCAGCTTGTATATATACTAGCCAAGTAGGGTGTAAACAGGGTGTGACAAGGAGAGGGGGTGGAGCAGGCAAGAATTCTACTACTGAACCACCAATGCCCTGGAGAGAGGGTGGTGCTTAGTTAACAGTGGTTTATGTAAATAGACCGCAGCTTTGAGTGGGATCAAACCAATGCCATGCAGGCATGCTGGTGCTTAGTTAAGCAGGATTAGAGACAGAAGCTTTAAGCCGGGGGAGCTGGCATACTACCCAACATCTCCCCCTTTCTTTTTAACTAATTGCCATAGTATCAGGAGTGTGGGGCACGTTGTGAGGCAGGGAGACTGATAAGAGGCACACCTTTTAGGGTTCTACTGTCCCTCCTTGCTCAACCTCTCAGTAGAGAAAGAGACTAACAGTATTGACACATCCCTCAGGCTCAAGCCCTTCCAAGCTCAACCATATCCTCACAATTCCCCAACATCTCTTTCTTACTTAATGGCCATATATAACTGGGTCAATGTCTGTAAAAGGCTTCATCTCTTTCAGGGGAATAGCAGTGTAGGGATGAACAGAAACCTGTTGAGAAGAATGATAGTGTGTATCTTCAAAAAGAACTAGCACAAGACAGGGAGGGATAAATAAGAGTAGCAAGGGACAGAGTGAGACTGAATAGAGGTCTGATAGGTGGAGAGGAGGGCTGCCTGATGTGTAAAGGAGTGGGGGTCTGATAAGCTGAGGGGCTAGAGGGGTGATCTGGTGTTGCAAAGTCTTGAGTCAGCTGGCAGAAATTTCCATGGACTGCTACAGTCAGTCCTCGAGAAGTCCAGCAGTATAAAGGGAGTGTCCACAGGTGTACCAGCAAGTCCGATAGAAGCAACAGTCCAATGTCAACGGCCAGGTAAAAATGCCACATGTCTATCTTGATGGAGGACAGCCACTGGAACTTTTCTTCTCTGTAGAGAATGACCTGGAACTGCCAAAACATGACAGGCAAAGCAGAAGCAGGAAGAGCAGACAGTGATGGGTAAAAGAAAGGCAGTAGCAAAGTCTTGTCCTTTGGAGTCCATGAATCAGGTTCTCCAGATCGTGTCAAGTCACATCATGGGTTTCAGGGGGATGGCTGTAATTTTGGGTGATGTCAGAGATCAGGGATCCAAGATGGATTTCTGGGTATTCCGTATGAACAGATGCTTCTTCATGCGAAGGCTTAACATAGCTGTAGTCAATTACTTATGAAAAACCTTTGTAACAAATTAGAAGTTTACTATAACTGATAATTTGATTATTACAATTGGTTTAGGTATCTTTATAATTTCACTTAAAGGTCATATTATGTGACCTCATGTAGCAGTCTCTGTACAGCAAAATTTTCAAACCAAATCTAAGTAATATAT
Source organism: Erinaceus europaeus (assembly GCF_950295315.1). NCBI lineage: Eukaryota > Metazoa > Chordata > Mammalia > Eulipotyphla > Erinaceidae > Erinaceus > Erinaceus europaeus. The sequence continues at coordinate 113,310,463 of NC_080172.1, forward strand.
ATATATATATATATATATATATATATATATATATATATATATATATTGATTCTTAACTATTTTTACATTGGACTTTTAAGCAAACTCAGGTTACTAGAGAGTTAACACATTTTAGTGACAATTTTTTTTGAACATTTACAATGTCAGATTGATGCCAGATTTGTTGTGGATTAATTTCCACAAGATAGCTTACAGGACATTTTTTGGGGCCCTCCAAAAATGTCCTGTATAGAGAATTTGTATTTTAACTTAGGAGATGATGAATTTTAACATTGAATATTTAGACTTTTGCCTTAAACAATCAGTTACTTTAGTGAATTAATTTTACCTCTCCTGGTAAGAATGTAGTTTCAAAGTTACACTTTAACTGTTAAGTTAATGTTTACCACACTTGAAACACACATACTAAACATGTAGTTTATAACACCCAGGAGGAGAAAAACTTTTGTAAGTAAGACATATAATTTCAAACATGAATTTAGATCGACTGTCATAGTTGAACCATCTATACTCACACAGTTTAAGACTAAACATTTCATGTTTATACCGAGACTTAAAAAAGAAATCAAAAAGAGGAAAAAACAATTCTTGGACTGTTTCTAGACATCTCCAGAAACCATCCAGCCATTTTATATAAAGTCAATTAAATTTCAGAGTACTCTGAGTACAATGGGTCATACAAAAAATTTTGGTCACTCAACTCACTCAATTTTTTTTTTCAACTCACTCACTCACAAAACACAACTGGCCAGTCATAGCATAAGACATTCAGGGGTGGGGGAGAGGAAGAGTTCTGTGAATCAGACTTTTTATATTCTGCCATGTTGTATTATGGATCCTGGGGTGTGTCCTGCAATTTGATTTTTTATGACCGTGATCGTAGAGCTTGGGATATACACGGAGATTTCCCCTGGGACTTTTTGGACATCTTCTCACATGTTTCCTGCTGAGAAGGACTACTCTAATTTGAGGAGCCTTCTCTAGTACCCTGGCAGTCCCCAAGAATGGAAACATGTAGTTAGTTCTACCCTCCTGATTCGATTCTTTCTTCGATGGGAAGACGTTTTTAAAAATGAGTGCCTGCAGCAATCCAGCAGGAACCATCAGAAGCATCCTAAATGGAATTTCGAGGAGATTTTTGGACTAGGACGCCCTCCAGGGACTCATGACGCTACATGGTGAGATCTGGATAATCTGGTTCAAGTTGCATTTCATAAGAGAGTGATTGGAATGACTGAATTTTTGTATGACATTGACTTAAAAAAATGCTGGACACAGCCATAATTTCTAGAGATATCCAGAAACAATCCAAAAAATTGTTTTTCCTCCTTTGATTTTTTTTTTTTTTTTACATCTTGGCGTAAATCTGAAACGTTTCATCCTGAAAACTGTATGAGTTATGGGCAGGGCAGATAGTGCAATGATTATGTTAATGATTCTCATGCTTGAGGCTTCTCACCATGGTTCTTCTGTTTACCTTTCCACATTTTATTGAGTTTAAACTGTTTAAACAACCTTAAAATCATACTAGAAAGAACTTCCAATTATAATGGAGTTATCAATTATAGTAAACTTCTAATATGCTACAAGTTTTGTTTGACAACTAAGTGAATTTCAGCTGTCAAGTCTTCACATGAAAAAGCATCTGCTCAAATGAAATCCCCAGAAATCCATTTGGACCCCTATTCTCTGACATCGCCCACAAGATGGCACGACTACAGCAGTCCCCCCCCCCCCCCCGAAACCAATGATGTGACCTGGCACGATCTGAAGAAACAGATTCACAGACTCCAAAGCTCACTCTCTACAGAAAAGTGGAATTCCGGTGGCTGACATTCCCCATCGAGACAGACGTGCAGCGTTTCACCCCCTGGCATTTCTTCTGTGGTCATCTGCTTTTGACTGACACTTCCATTGGACTTACTGGTACACCTCTTGGACACTTTATACAACTTTACAGCAGCTTCCCTTTACGCTGCTGGGCTTCTCAAAGACTGACTGCACCCAGCTGCCTTGGGACACTATAGGCCACACCCCCTCAGGCACCTCCCTTCCTTACTAGGTCCTTCCGCCAGAGGCAGGAAACGCCCTTTGAGGCAGGAAACACTCCTAGAGGCAAGAGATTCTCACAGAGGCAGGAAATGCCCTTTGAGGAAATAGATGCCCCGAGAGGCAAGAAATGCCCTTTCGCCTGCTAGGCACTTCCCTTTGAGGTAGGAAATGCCCCCTCAGGCCTCCCCTTGTCATCACACTGGTTCTTGCTGCTCTCCTATTTTGTTCCTCCATGTCTTGTGCTAGTTCTTTTGAAAATGCCTGTACGATATAGGTTTCTGTTCACCCCACACTCCTGATACTATCGCCATTAGTTAAAAAGAAAGGGGGAATTGTTGGTATTCTTCTAATTCTGCTTCTAAAAACCCCTTCTGTTTCATTAGTTTAATCCCCCTGCTTAACACTATATTATATTTACATGACCACTGTTAACTAAGCACTACCCTGCCTGCAGGGCATTGGTTTAATCCCCACTGGTTCATGATGTGTTTTTGCTCTGCCCCCTCTCCTAGTACACCCTGATTTGCACCAGTCACTTTTCGCTCCACCCTCTCTACGTCACATCCTATTTCCACCCTACTTGGCCAGTATATATAAGGACAGGATTGTGATTATATTTAGTTTTAGTTTAGTTTAGTTTTAGATGGCTTATATTGTGCTGCGTTCCGCATGAATAAAGACTGATCTGCGTACCACCCAGCCATGAGTCTCTGGTCCTCTGACTCCTGCCCATGAAGCAAGCTAACCCAGCACCTGTGATCTCAGAACCTACCATATGATGTAAGTATTAGGAACTCACCTGCATTTTTTTTCTAATTTTCAAATAAAACAAGGAAAGCATTAGATTATATGAAGACTATAGTTTATTATTGGTAAAGGTTGGCTTTGAGATCAGTACATAGTAGTGTTTCCCATTCTTAAATAACTTGTCAAAATTCATACTTACTTCTAACTAGTGATTCAGAAGACCCTACTGACTGGATACAATACCATTTTTTTTTCTGTGAAAATTCTATTTTCACATGACACTCCTGTAAAATCAAAAATATTACCTTGGAAAGTAACCCCATGACATTAAATGTATACATTCCTGAAACCCTGTTTTGGCCTTTTTTATAGGTTAAAAAAAAAACCTTATAAAATGATTTATGCTCTTTTGAGTTGCTTGAAAACATTGCATTTGCATTTTGTATAGTGGTATGACAGCTTAGGTGAGTGACAGATCACCAATTATAGTCTCAAATTGCTCTAAGATCAGTGCTCAGTAATATTAACATCAGGGAACTTTTTAACCCATGAGAGTGCTGTCCTGACATCAGTATAATCAATATATTCTTAGCATTGCATTTGCCGTAAAGTGGATGTTTAATGAAAATTAGCAAATATTGTTCTTAACACTCTGTATTTGTGTCAGCTCATCCTGAACTGACTAGGAATTTCTCACCTGAATTTTAGTAGTAGGGAAAGAGCTTGGTGGCACTGGAAAACACATGCATCAAAGTCAATGATGTGATTGTTGTCAAATGAATGAGATGTATCATCAAATGAACTCCTAAGTCACTGGTTTGTACATAATGGGAATAACCCTGAGAGAATTATTTCCTCTTGTAATTAACAAAATATAGAAAGACAAGAAAGCATTCTCTGGAGTGTTCATCCACATAGGACATGCAACATATAAAGAGAGGTCGGATTTTTTAAAACATGTTTTTGCTAGTGATTTAATGATGATTAACAACACTACAGGATAATGGGGGTACAATTCCATGCAGTTCAGTGTCCTATCCCCTTCACTGGAACCTTCTCTATTCTTTATCCCTTGCTGGGAATATGGACCCAATTTTTTTTTATGGGAGCAGAAGGTGGGTGTTCTGACTTCTGTAATTGCTTCTCCACTGGACATGGGTGTTGGCAGGTGGATCCACACCCCCAGGTTGTTTCTATCTTTCCCGAGTGGTGCAGGACTGTGGAGTGGTAAGGTTGCAAGACACAAAGGTGAGGTTGCTCTCCCAGAGAAGTCAGGAGGGAATTTTGGTAGCACCTACAACTTGGTGGCTGGAAAGTGGTAAGATATAAAGCCGGACAATTTGTTTAATATAAAGGAACTTAAAGATAAGAATAGAGAAGATGAAATAAGGTGACTTAGAGTGGTAAGAAGCTAGGAAGTCTATTATAGGTATGTTCTAAGGTATGTTTAGTAATTTTTTCCTGAGCCTAATAGTTAATATACAAGTAGGCTAAAAGTATTGTCTGTCCAGAGAGAGTCAGAATTGAGAATAGGGCTAGAAAACTGGATTAAGGTAGAGAGTAGATCCCAAACATGAGAAAAGTATATAAATATCACTGACTGTTAACTTTGTCAATCAGTCAGGTATTTTTTAAGCTTGGGCCTGACAATGATTCCTTCAAGTAACTTCATACAAATTATCTGAGGACTCAATTAGATCTATCTGTGCAATGAATAATTTTAATTCCAGAAAGTTTATTCTCATGCCAAACCTAATTGTTTTACACTGGCTATCAGTATGCAGTACCTCAGTCATTATAGAGAAACTACCATTTAGCCATTGAATTCTGTTTGGGTGAGTTAAGGTAATGCTAGCTAGGATAACATAATTTTCCAAGTCTTGCTGGTTCAGGATGGCATGTCTATTTCTCACACATCAAACACTACACAATTGCTCTTGACCAATAATGACCTTTCTTCTAAATGATGATTCCTGGATCCTGTCTCTTTTAAATTTGTGATCCTGCAGTCTTTAAAGGAAGCTTCCTTATTCTTTTTCCCTCACTGGAATAAGGACCAAAATTCTTTATGTGATATAGAAGGTGAAAGTTCTAACTTCTATAACTAGTTCTCTGCTGGACACGGGCATTGGCAGGTGGATCCATAACCCACCCCCCCCCCCAGCCTGTTCCTATCTATCCTTACTAGGTTAGAGCTCTGGACACAGTGGTGAGGTTGTCTGCTCAGGAAAGGCAGGATGGAATCATACTAGTGTCTGTGACTTGGTGACTAAAAGGCACTAAGACAAAAAGGAAGAAAAATTGTTGAATAAACAGGAACCCAAAGGTAGGAATCAAGCAGATGAAATTAGGCATATCCAGGTGGGAAGAACCTAGGAGACTTCTAGCTGGACTTCTCAACTAGATTTTAGGTATATCCCAATGGGCCCATGACTTTAGTAATTTTTGCCTGAGCTTGACAATTGACATGCAAGTGGATTTTAGCTTCTTGCTAAAGCATGTTAAAGTGCCTTTTCCTCCTCCTTGATAGTTAATATCTGGCACTAAGGACAACAAACATCCTCCTTTATGGGTTTTCAAGAATTTGGAGAGGATGTTTTGAGCTCCCTCTAGAGACCAGCAAGATATTTTCCATTTCTGACATTCCTGCCTTCTGGAATTCTCCCTGTGTTCACTATTACTCAGGAATCTTATCCAGGTTTATCCATGACTGAGAATGCTCCCTTCTTCAGTGTATGATCTAAAACATTTCTCTTTGACCTTGAAAAATGTTGTGTACATTATCCTAATTCTCTTGTGGATTTCTGCCAGGAGTTGTTTATTATTATTATTATTATTATTATTATTATTATTATTATTATTACTGCTTAATTTACCTCTTATATTAGTCTTATTAATTTTCTTTCATAGTTCATTTAATTTTAAGAAAACAGTTATTTTCAAATGAAAAATGATTTAGGTAACATAATCAGGCTGCACCGTTTTATAATATTTTTGATATCACTGCCAGCAATGGATAAATTTTCATCCTTTCTACACCAACATATAATGGTACAATATTTGGAAGGTAATGAATGTGAGTTAATGAACCCAAAAGAAAGCTATTTGAAAAATTACTTGAACTGTTCAACAAATCAGTCTGAAAGTATATATGTAAAGAGATATTCAGGAGCCGGACAGTGGCACACCTGATTAAATGCCCATATCACCACATGCAAGGATCTGGGTTTGAGCCCGTTTCCCATCTGCAGGAATGAAGCTTCACAAGTGGCGAAGCAAGTACTGCAGGTGTCTCTTTTTGTTTTTCCTTACCAATCTCCTCTCCCTCTAACAATTTCTCTCTGTTGTATCAAATAAATATAAAGGGGGAAAAATGGCCGCCAGGAGTGGTAGATTCATCATATGGACACTGATCCCCAGAGAGAGAGGAAGGGAAGTAGAGAGGGAGAGAGAGAGAGAGAGAGAGAGAGAGAGAGAGAGGCGGGGGGAGCTTTTCAAATGTGTATATGCCTAGAATGTAGAATTCTACATCTCGAAATGTATTCTGTGAAGTGATCTTGAAATTAGAAGAGAGAGAGAGAGAGAGAGAGAGAGAGAGAGAGAGAGAAGATGTTGGGCTGGTGGTACACACTGCTAGTGATATTACAAAATGATGCAATCACTTTAGAAGAATAGTTTGACCATCCCTCTGGTTCCTCTGTGCTTAATATTTAAAGGGAATAGAGGTGTTTCAAGAATCATGTTACATCTTGACCATCTAGTTACCACATCAACCAAACATTTTGCTCAGTGGTATATTCCCAACAGTACTGAAAACATATATCCACATCAAAGCTTGTGTGCATGACTTTGTAGCTGCATTAGTCATATCAACTCTAAAGGGGAAACACATGAATGTTTTCATTAGCTGAAGAATACCACTTCCTGTGGTCTATTCACACAATGGAATATTATTTGATTATAAAAATGAACAAAGTAATACACCACAGGTGAACTATTTAAGAACTACTTTGTCAATCACAGAGGACAACTAACTATAATTTCATTCCTGTGACACATCTAGGATAAGTAAATCTACAGAGACAGAAGGTAGGGTAGTGGCTGCCAATGGAGAAGCATGTTAGGGGAATTAATACTGATGGGTAAAGCCTTTCTTAGGGAAATGATAAAATGTTCTAAAATATAAAAGTAGTGGTGATTGGACAGCTCAATGAATATTCTAGAGCCCTTTGGATTGTATACTTTAAAGGAATGAGTTTTATGGTATATGAATTATCTCAGTGAAAGCAATTATAAAAGAAAAATAGAAAATGCTATATGCACAGAGACAAAACAGTGACATCATTTTACAGAAAAAAACATTGTAAACAACCAAGATGTCAACCTCAAGTAAAGTAAGAAAATTATATAGCCAAGGAACAGGCTCTTAGACATATATTTAAACAATTGTTTATTCAACTTACAAGAGTTGCTTCTGGCTTTAAATGCTGGAGAAGCTGCTTCATAGTGACATTGTCTCTTTCTGAGTATCTCTCCATTGTCTCATGACATTGTCTCTTTCTGAGTATATCTCCATTGTCTCATGTAGACTAAGTAGTGACTTCTCAGGTTTGGTTTGGTTTTTACTCTGATTACCCAGCTGTGCATGCTGTCTTTTCAATAGACAAGGCTCTATTGTCTTCACTATTCTATCCATGAGAGAAAATGTATCTATGTAATTTTGTCCTAAAAACAACACACATGCATGCATACACCTTCTCCCTTGCTTTCACAGAATATAGTGCTTTCCTTAAGCTTTCATAGAAAAGCACCACAAGCTGTGAAGCTTAATCAATAGACGTTATCTCCCAACCCAGGAGTCTGGAAGTCTGACAAAAGGTGTTGGAAATGTCTAGATCCTCTGTAGTCTTTCTTCTTGCCTTGTTAGTGGCTATTATATACCTTTGTCTCCAGATGGTCTTTCTTCTCAGTGAGTTTGGGTCATTCTCCTACAAAGATACAACTAGTGCTATAGGTCCACTCTATGATTCCATTTTACTTTAATAACCTCATTAAAGACCCCATATTTAGAGTCTGGTAGTGGTGTAGCTGGCTGAACATACATACCTATTATAATGCACAAGGACCTAAGTTCAAACCCCCAGTCCTTACCTGCAGGGGGAAAGCTTTGCAAGTGGTGAAGCAGTACTGCAAGGTGTCTCTCTTTCTTTCTCCTTCTCTATCTCCCCCTAGCCTTTTGATTTCTAGCTGTCTCTATCTAATAAATAAAAAGATTAAAATATGTATCAAAAAAGACCCTGTCTTTGAATACAGTTGAATTGGTTATTTAATAGTCATCTAAAAGATTGCAAGATGATAGGAGATTAGTTCCATACCTTTCCCACTACCAGTTATGTTCCTGCATGGTAAGCAATGATAACCAATGACAGATTGGTTCCTTTTTTTTTTTTTTTTCAAATTTATTTGTTTAAATTCTCTATATTTCACATATGAATGAAAGCATCTGTTCATTGTCTTCTATTTCCCTATTTACTTCACTAAGCTTAATCACCTCCAGTTGGATCTATTTTGTCCCACAGGATGCAATATTATCTTTGTTGACTGCTGGGTAGTATCCCATAACATTTTTATCCAGTCATCTGTCAATGAGCATTTAGGTTGCTTCCATATTTGACTTATTGAGAATAAGTCAGCTACGAACATAAGGATGCCTATGTCCCTTCAGATTAGTGTTTGCATGCCTTCTGGATATATGATATTGCTTGATCATAAGGTAAACTCATTTTAACCTGGTAAAAGATTCTACATACAGTTTTTCATAGTGGTTACACCAGTTTGCATTCCCAGCAGCAGTGTAACAGAGTTCCTCTTTCAACACAAAGACACTAACACTTAACATTTTCTGGTTATTGTTTTTTATTTCTTTATTGGGGGATTAATGTTTAATAGATCACAGTAAATATAATAGTTTGTACATGCATAACATTTCTCCGTTTTCCACCTAAGAATACAACCCCACTATGGCCTCTGCAATCATGTTCCATGAGCTGGATTTTCCCTGCCACTCACCTCAGAGTCTTTGTTGTCTTTCTTTGCATTTCTCTGACAGTCAATGACTTGGAGTATTTTATCATATGTTTCTTGGCCTTTTGGATCTCTTCTGTGGTGAATATTCGGTTCAAGTCCTCTCCCAATTTTTGAATTGGCTCATGTGTTTTCTTGTTGTTGAGTTTGGTAAGCTCTTTTCATCATTACTTGTTTTGTTGATAGAAGACATTCTGGCTTCTGTGAGTTGTCATCTCACTGTGTGTTTATTTCATTTGCATTTAACTAATGATAAATTAAGTAGAGGATCTCCTTATATGTCTGTGGGCTGTGTGTATCTCTTAGAGTAATATCCATTCATATTTTTCCCTGAATAGAATGACATTATAAGACATTAGGAGTTGAGTTCAGCCTATGAATTTTAGCAAGACAATTCAGCTTCTCAGTGCAGAGCAAAGAATCCTATTTTTTGCAGTTTTTTTTAATTTAATAATAATCAACAAGACCATAGGATAAAAGTGGTAAATTCCACAGAATTCCCACCACCAGAGTTCTGCATCCCATTCCCTCCATTGGAATCTTTCCTATTCTTTATGCTTTGGGAGCCTGGAGTCAGGGTTATTATGGGGTTCAGAAGGCAGAAGGTCTGGCTTCTGTAATCATTTATCTGTTTGACATGGACATTAGCAGGTCTATCCATCTTCCCAGCCTTTTTCTATATTTCCCTGGTGGGGCAGGTATCTGGAGCGGTGGGGCTCCAGGACATAGTTATGAGGTCATCTGTCCAGGGAAATCAGGTTGGTGCCATGGTAGGAACTGCAACTTGGTGGCTGAAAAGTATTCAGATAAAAAGCAGAACAAATTGTTTAATAACCAGGAACCTAAATGTTCCTGATACAGCAGATGAGATTTGGGGGCCTTCATTTTGGAAAAAGCTAGTAGGTCTATTTTTGTTATAGAATCCTACTTTTTAGGGGTAATTTCTTACTACTTAGGAAAAATAAGAAGTACTGTACAGATGTTAATTTTCTTCTGCTGCTTTGTCCTAGCTTCACCACTCTAAGATGACTTTTTCAAATTAAAAGAGAGAGAAAAGGATAGACAACACAGCACCTAAGTTTTTTCCATGCATTAGTACACAGGGTGGGTGGCAGGTGGGAAGGAAGGTGTGGAGGTGGGCTGGGAGGGTTGGGTTCAAACCCAAGTTATGCACATGGCAATGCAGGCATACTTCCAAGTGAGCGATCTTGCTGACCCCTGGGAAGGAATCTTTTATAGGTTTACTTTTAAGAAAGAAATAGCAGGGAATATGAACTCATTTGATGAGAACGGTCAAGAAAGTGAGTAGATAGCACAACAGTTATGCAAAGAGATTCTCATGTCTGTGGCTCTGAAGTTCCAGGTTCAGTCCACTGTACTACCATGAGCTAGAACTGAGTGGCACTCTGAGTAATGAATAACCACTGAAGAGAGTGGGCAAACTTTAAACATCTCACTTATCGATCTTAATGGTCTAATGATCTTATAGTTAATGTGAAAATTGGGTCCTGTTGAAAAGAAACAAAGATGCGGAAAAAAATCAAACAAATCTCTGAAGTCTTCTGGGCGGGGGGGGGTGCATTTTTCCATTAACATGATCTTCAGTAACTGAGGAGCAAGACCCACAAAGCCTTCTGAATACCAAGTGCTTAGGAAACTCATTTCAAAGAGCTCTGACCTTTCACTTTAAACCATTTCTAAATCCCAGGAAATCATTGGTCTTTGGCCACACTCATCTTGGAGTGTTCTGTTGGTAGAAAGTTTTCTCTGAGTAGCTCTGATGTAATGATGCCTTCTCCCTTACACACAGAGCAGGGACTCTGTTATAATTCAGTACAAATCACTTGTGAAAGAAAGGACTTGTGACAGAAGAGAGAGGAGAGAGCTGTGAAATGTACTGATGTCATAGATATAATAATCCAAGCTGATAATCCATTCAACAAATGTTTAGGGGCTGAGTGGTGGCACACCTGGTTGAGTGCATATATTACAGTTCACAAGGACGTGGGTCCAAGCCACTGGTCCCCACCTGTAGGAGGAAAACTTCATGAGTGGTGAAGCAGTGCTGCTCGCTGTCTCTCTCCCTATCACCCCCTTCGCTCTCAGTTTTTGGCGGTCTCTAACCAATAAATAAATCTATAAAATTAAAACAAAATGTCTATTAAATATCTACTAAGTGTGAGGCCCCAGGGTTATGATAGTTAACTGTATGTCTAGCCTTCTTAAAATGGGGATTGACGTGCAAAGCACAAGGACCGGCATAAGGATCCCGGTTCGAACCCCGGCTCCCCACCTGCAGGGGAGTCGCTTCACAGGAGGTGAAGCAGGTCTGCAGGTGTCCTTCTTTCTCTCCTCCTCTCTGTCTTCCCCTCCTCTCTCCATTTCTCTCTGTCCTATCCAACAACGACAACAACAATAATAACTACAATAATAAAAAACAACAAGGGCAACAAAAGGGAATAAATAAAATAAATATAAAAAAAATGGGATTGACTGAGCCAGAATCATGAGAGAACACATGCTATATGAGACTCTATAAGAACATCTACAAGAGACACAAGAAACCTGGGCGAGAATCTGGTTATGCTATATACAGCCAAGATCTTTGTCTGCGGGAATAAAATCTGCTTCAATGTTTTGTGTTTTCCCCTGTCTTATAGGACTAGATACTGAGTTTGTGAATCTTCACTCTTGCTTCCTCTTGGCCCTGTAGTAGGGTTATGCACTTCTCTCATAGTCTCCATTTTTGTTAAAGTAATGTTTTCTTTTTTTAAAAAAAACTATTTTACTTAATTTTTTTATTATTGGATAGAGACTGATAGAAATTGAGAGGGGAGACGGGTATAGAGAGGGGGAGACTACTCATAGCTCATGAAGCTTCCCCCTTGCAGGTGGGGACCAGGAGCTTGAACCTGTGTTCTTTTGCACTGTAATGTGTACAATTAACCAGGTGCATCAACACCTGGCCCCAAAGTAATATTTTCTTTACTCAGGTAGTTAGTCACATGCTGCGCAATGCATGTTTTTCAAGTGTACAACTCAATGGTGTTAGGTATAGTCTGAGCTGTGCAGCTGTCATTATTGAAGGGGGGATTAAGCGAGATTATATACATAGAAGTCACAGGACTTGATGCAAAACCTGTCACATTTCATAAACATATTTTTTTTCCTGCTGACCATTTTGGATCTTGGTGATGCAGTTGGTGCTGGGACTATTAGAAGGATTCGGACTAATACTGATGGAGTGTGGAGATGGGTCCAAATAGTAAGAGAAAGTACAGGGACCTACTACAGGGTTGTCCTCACCAGATGGAGTGACAGACTGTCCTCTTCACAGCTCAGAGATTATTCTCTAGCTCTGATACCAAGCCAAGTAAAATGACTTGACAGGAGCCATTTGGGACTGATCTGGGTGGGTGAAATTCCAAACTGTGTTATCATTAGGCCTGGTGGTCACACACCAATATGATAACAAACAAACAATGACACACTTCTGAGTGAAACTATAGTTAAACTGAGCTCTTCTTAACCTCATGACTGGAGGCAGGAGAGGTCAGATAACCTTCTAGATCCTTGTCAGTCCCTGAAACACAACAGCTGGATTGCAGAAGTCCCTGGATATGCTTGAGCACAGTATTTAATATCAAATGGACTCCTCTGTTGTCTGGTTTAGGTTCCTTTGTGCAGAGGATGGAGGTTTTGGGTTCTTTCCATTTCCACAGAACTAAGGCGTTATGTTTAGAGTGTTTGTACATATCTGACTCACTAGTGCAAACCCCGCTCTTGCATTTGTAAGCAACTCTATCAGAGAAACAAAACATAATCAAGGTTGAGTATTTCTTTTAAATAGCAAGCAAGCGTTTGTAGCCAGACTTAACCTTGTACCCAGGTAGCTGAGGATTCGGATTAGCTTCATGTTGGATGAAAATGTGAGCTATGACTTTGTAGATTCTCTTATAATTTCAAATTAGTGACTCTTCCTGGAACTGAATTGATGAACTGTGTTTTCAAAATAAATGAATGAAAGAATGACTGACTGACTGAATGAATGAATGAGTGAGTGAATGGGCCAGGCAGTAGTGTACCGGGTTAAAATTTCACATTACAGTGTCCAAGGACCCAGGTTCAAGCACGTGGGCCCTACCCACAGGAAGAAAGTTTCACGAGTGGTAGAGCAGGGCTGCAGGTATCTTTCTATTTTTCTCCCTCTCCATCTCCTCAACCCCTCTCAATTTCTCTCTGTCTCTATTCAATAATTAATTGATTAAAATATTCTAAAAGATGCTTAAATAAATAAATAAACCAAGCCTTCCTCCCCATGCTTTATTGCACAAGGGCAAGCAGAGGGGATATTTTGATGTCAGTCTTCAGCAAAATAACAGTTTTAAATAGTTTTTGCTTCCTGTCCTGTCACCCCAAAAGTCTTCCAGGAAGCTGCTTCACTTGGTATCATTTTCTCTGACTCATCGCCATCAACTCTTTGAGTATTCAGCTTCTGGAAACTGAAATCATAAAAGAAAACAAAGCAGTTTGAAATGACCTTGTGTTGTTGTTATGTGGATTACAACATAAAATGGAGTGGTTTAAATGAACTGGAGGTGATTTTTACCTCCTAGGGGACATTTGCCAGGAGGCATTTGTGTTACCACAACAGAGGAAAATATGGCCAGATCTAACAGCATTAATGTTAGGAAATTGTGAGGAGCCTCACAAAGCACCCTGTATTTTTCAGCTTCCACAAGCCCAGTATTCCTTAAAACATTAAGCCAGCTCCACCCTGCATTCCTGATACTATGGCCTATCTACATAGTCATTGTTTTTCTTGAAAGATCCCCACCCATTCCATTTCTTTGATCTATCTTCTTTCTACCCTCAAGACCCTCCCTGCCTCCAGGGTATTATTAAATCCTAACAGTAAAAACCCTCACAACAGTTGTTAAGGAAGTTCGTACCTTTCCAGCCCCTTTACCTTTCTCCTTCCCTTTCCTAGCCATTTCCATTTCTGACTTGCCACTTCTGGGTCTGCCCTTTAAAAGGCTTGGCTCTCTAATCAATAAAGACATTGCATTGCCCTTCCATGAGTCTGTTCCTGAGTCATCTCCCTCGAGTCCCTGAGTGAGTAGCAGCCCAGGCCAGCTCCAGTCGAGTTCTCTCCAACCCAGAGAGTATGCGCCCAGGAAGAGGCACCCCCACGCTAGCCAGGCACATTGATAGTGCCCAGTAGGAAGAGGTCAAGGATACTGCTAAGTCTGAAACAGTGCAGAAGATGATAACTCTCTTCTCCCCAACAACACATTCTCCAGTTAAGAATGTAATGTTGTCTTAGGGTTCAAAAAGAAAATCAATATTTAATGTTATCATCACATTATTTGGTAATTGGGTTAACTTTGAAAAGTCCTTTTGTTATGGTTTGCTGTACAGTACCCAGTATCTTGTATTTAGCTGTGCTATTGGATGCTTCTGATATACTTGGTCTAGGGTTTTGAGAGAGTCTGCATATCAAATACACAGCTTATATATTAAAAAGATTCAGTTTGTGTTTTGAAAAACTTTGAGACATACAATTAATTTTACCCCTCTCAAATTAATTAACTAGTGATTGATATGTCTACAGATGCCATCAGGATGCTGTCCAGGCTTCCCTGGACTGAAGACCCCACCAATGTGTCCTGGAGCTCAGCTTCCCCAGAGACACACCCTACTAGGGAAAGAGAGAGGCAGACTGGGAGTATGGACCGACCAGTCAACGCCCATGTTCAGCTGGGAAGCAATTACAGAAGCCATACCTTCCACCTTCTGCAACCCACAATGACCCTGGGTCCATGCTCCCAGAGGGATAGAGAATGGGAAAGCTATCAGGGGAGGGGGTGGGATATGGAGATTGGTTGTTGGGAATTGTGTGGAGTTGTACCCCTCCTACCCTATGGTTTCGTTAATTAATCCTTTCTTAAATAAAAAAATAAAATAAAATAAAAAATAAATAAAGAATGTAATGCTACTGAGGCTTAGATCAAATTGTATGCCATTCTGGAGATAATTCCAGGGGACATTTGAGTCACTAACCACTATTGTTTTTGTTGTTGTTGTTGTTGTTGTTATTGTTTGTTTGTTTTGCCCCCAGGGTTATTGTTATGAATCTACTGCTCCTGGTGGCCTCCACCCACTTTATTGGATAGGACAGAGAGAAATTGAGAGAGGAAGGGAAGAGAGGGAGAGAGAGAGAAACACCTGCAGAACTGCTTCACCAATTGTGAAGGGTCCCCCTCTTCACGTAGGGAGTTGGGGACTTAATCCTGGATCCTTGTGAGAGGGTTCTTGTGCTTCATACTATGCATACTTAACTAGGTGTGCCAACACCCAGCCCTTCACTGGCCACTACTGTGATCATGCTATCCTGTGCTTTGAGAGGAGCATGCTAGCATCCTTCCCATTTTACAGGGGAGGGAAGAGAGACTCAGAGAGGGTTTTGATTAGGACCAGGGTTGGTGTGTGTGTTTGTGTGTAGCAGTAGGCTCCTGTAAATGCATGTGAGAATTAAATTGGACTTGTAAGGAAACTGGATTCCCTGAAGACTTGGGAATTTTAGTTTTCACCTAACTTTTTTTTCACCTAGCTTTTTGAAAGCCTGCTACATTTTCAAGTTTAAGAAATTATTATTATCTTTTATTTATTGGATAGAGACAGCCAGAAATGGAGAGGAATTGGAGATGCAGAATGAGAGAGAGAGAGAGACACCTGCAGCCCTGCTTCACCACTTGTAAAACTTTTCTCCTGAAGATCAGGACTGAGTCTTGAACCCTGGTCCTTGAGCACTGGAACATGTGTGCTCAACCAAGTGTGCCACCACCCAGTGCCCAATGAATTTTATATATATATATATATATATATATATATATATATATATATATATATATATAAATTTATTGGATCTCCAATATATAATTTATTGGATAGAGACAGCCAGAAATCAAGAGGAAAAGAGTTGATTTGATAGAGAGGGAAAGAGACTGAGAGACACCTGCAACACTACTTTACCACTCACAGAGATTTCCTCCTGCAGGTGGGAATGGAGTGCTCAAACCCAGGTCTCTGTGCATTGTAACATGTGTGCTCAACCAGAGTGCCACCACTCACCTGCTGCTGTTTGCTATTTTATTACTCATCTCGCCCTTTATACACCCTCACGCCCACCCCAAATCCCAACTGCACCTGCTCCCCTGCCTTCAAAATCTGTCAAGCCTTCTCATTTGTTCAGAACAATTCAGGGTTCTTACATTAAGGAGATTCAGGGGGAGGGTGTGTGTGTATGGAAGTAGTCACACTCCATATCTGCTCTAATTTGTGACCTGTTATTTCATGATGTATCAATTTAAGAATGTATTCCAGAAAGTGTGGCCAGACCCCATGTTTGGTTTTGGCTGAAAGTCGCAGCTTCTCTTTGACGATGTATCACACTCCTACACTTAACATTTATTTCAAATAGGAGAAAGGAAATGATTCCAGAAATTTCAAACTATCCAAACAAGAGAATTATGGAGATAAACAGATTATAATTCTCTATATAGCTGCCAGTGTAAAAAAAAAAAAAAAGCTTAATAGTGTGTGTGTGTGTGTGTGTGTGTGTGTGTGTGTGTGTCTGTGATGAGTTAGATAGGTAGATAGACAGATTGATTGATTGATTGACTGATGATGCAATCAGCATGTGAAGAAAGAGCATCATCCTTCCATGCTTGAGTTTCCCAATTTGATCCCTGACATCCTGACGGTGCTTGTGTTGTAGGGCTACATTAGCTTCCTCTCTCTCTCTTTCTCTCTCTGCTTCATGTGAATCTTTCACATGTAATACATAAAATAACATTTTTGGAAAAATAACAGGGTAAGGAATGATTGTCAAATATTTTCTTGAGATAAAAAATGAGTTCAGGTAAAAGTGTATGAATTACCTTTCAGTGTATGGAATTTCTATGTTTGGAGGGAGAAATAGAAGAAAAAATCTGGAAAAAATAACATATTTATTCAAACAATAAATACTTACTGAAGGCCCACTCTGTGCCCAACTGGACTAAATCAGTGAACAACATGGTTAAGTTCTTGTTCTCTTGGGGCTTCTATTTGAGAGTGAGAGGTGGGGGTGGGGAGGGAGCAAACAAATTTAAGTGTATTGTTGTGAAGAGTCATCACAGCTAAAAAGGTAACAAAATATCAGTCCGTAGGTCTGTGTCTAATGTAGACAAGGTTCTGCTGAAGCAAACAACTAGCTTGAACCTTCACATTTTCCCTACCTCCCCTTCTCTGATCCCCAGGAACCTCCTCTGGCATCATAACATCACACAGACTTTCTTTTCTTTTTCTAACATTTTTTAAATTTACTTTTTATTTAAGAAAGGATGAATTAACAAAACCGTAGGATAGGAGGGGTACAACTCCACACAATTCCCACCACGCAATCTCCATATCCCATCCCCTCCCCTCGTAGCTTTCCCATTCTCTATCCCTCTGGGAGCATGGACCCAGGGTCATTGTGGGTTGCAGAGGGTGGAAGGTCTGGCTTCTGTAATTGCTTCCCCGCTGAACATGGGCATTGACTGGTCGGTCCATACTCCCAGTCTGCCTCTCTCTTTCCCTAGTAGGGTGGGGCTCTGGGGAAGCAGAGCTCCAGGACACATTGGTGGGGTCTTCAGTCCAGGGAAGCCTGGCCAGCATCCTGATGGCATCTGGAACCTGGTGGCTGAAAAGAGAGTTCACATACAAAGCCAAACAAATTGTTGAGCAATCATGGACCAAAAGGCTGGAATAGTGCAGATGAAGTGTTGGGGGAGTACTCACTGCAGACTCTTGTGTACTTCTGCTTTCAGGTACATATTTTGCACTAGTTTATGGATATGTGTGAACATATGCTCTCTCTCACAGAACCTGGTCTATATCTAGGTTTTGGGACTTTGTTAGAAAGTGAACTACCTGGGATGGAATTAGAGAATACTATGAAAGGAAAGGTCTCACCCTGGTAATGAAGCTGAAGGGCTGTCATTCCAAATCTGAAGTCTCTGGACACAGTCTGAGCTGAAGCATGTTGAGGTGGCAATCATTGCGTTGATTAGGTTGCGATTGGCTGATGCAATATTATTTGATATGGGTTGGGAGAGGCATGCGGGAAAGTGGGCCCTATCCTAAGGTTCCAGGACTGGGGGAAATATAGGCTCTATAGTGGAAATGTGAGGTCTCTGCTATCTTAGGGTTCAAAAAGACAATGGATAGTTATTGTCATCATCACAGTATTTGGTGATTGGGTTAACTTTGAAAAGTCCTTTTGTTATGGCTTGCTGTATAGTACCCAGTATCTTGTATGTAGCTGTGCCATTAGTTGCTTCTGATCTACTTGGTCTAGGCTTTTGAGAGAGTTCACATATCAAATACACAGCCTATATATTAAAACGACTCAGTCTGTGTTTTAAAAACTTCGAGACATGCAATTAATTTTCCCCCTCTCATATAAATTAAATAGTGATTTATATGACTACACTTTACTAGGAGTATACATAAACACCATTCCCACCACCAAAAGATTGTGTCCAATCCCACCCACCCACCCCCACCCCCCACCAGCCCAGGGAGTCGCATGTCTACCCCTCACCACAGGGTTTCTACTTTGGTGCCCTACTTTCAATTTAGTCAGATCCTGCTTTTAGTTTCCCTTTCAGATCTTCTTTTGCAACTTCTGTTGATGAGTGGGATCATCCCATACTCATCTTTATCTTTCTGACTTAGTTCACTTAACATAATTTCTTCTAGCTCTGTCCAAGATGGGTCAGAGAAGGTGGGTTCATTGTTCTTGATAGTTGTATAGTATTCCATTGTGTATATATACCACAGCTTTCTCAGCCACCCATCTGTTGTTGGGCACCTGGGTTTCTTCCAGGTTTTAGCTATTATGAATTGTGCTGCTATGAATGTAGGAGCACACACCTCCTTTTGGTTGGGTGTTATGGAGTCCTTGGGGTATAACCCCAGGAGAGGAATTACTGGATCATATGGAAGGTCCATGTCTAGCCTTGTGAGAGTTCTCCAGACTGCTCTCCACAGAGTTTGGACCAATTTACATTTCCACCAGCAGTGCAAAAGGGTTCCTCTGTCCCCACAGCCTCTCCAGCATTTGTTGCTGATGTCCTTTTTGATGTATGCCATTCTTACAAGAGTGAGGTAGTATCTCAATGTTGTCTTAATTTACATTTCTCTGACAATCAGTGACCTGGAGCAGTTTTTCATATGTTTGTTAGCCTTTTGGATCTCCTCTGAGATGAATGTTTTGTTCATATCCTCTGCCCATTTTTGGATGGGGTCATTTACATTTTTGGTGCTAAGTTTGCTGAGGTCTTTGTATATTTTGGTGATTAGTTTCTTGTCTAATGTATGGCATGTGAAGATCTTCTCCCATTCTGTGAGGGGTCTCTTTGTTTAATAGTTTCTTTGGATGTGCAGAAGTTTTTCAATTTGATGTAGTCCCATAGGTTTGTTTTTGCTTTAGTCTTCCTTGAAATTGGGTTTATTTCATCAAATATGTCTAGGTGGGAAAGTGTTTTGCCAATGTTTTCCTCTAAGTATGTGATGGTTTCTGGTCTTAAATCCAGGTCTTTGATCCATTTGGAGTTGACTTTTTTTCTGGCAAGATCAAGTGGTTCAATTCCATTCTTCTGCATGTTTCAACCCAGTTTCCCCTGTGCCATTTATTGAAGAGAGCCTCTTTCTTCCATTTAATACCCCCTTATCAAAGATTAGATGTCTATGGGTGTGGGGATTTATTTCTGGGATTTCAATTATGTTCCATTGGTCTGTGTGCCTATTTTTGTTCCAGTACCCTGCTGTTTTGATGATGATGGCTTTATAATATAGTTTGAGATCTGGGAGTGTGATGCCTCCATTTTTGTTTCTTTTCCTCAAGATGTTTTTGGCAATTCTAGGTGTTTTCAGGTTCCAGATAAATGAATGCAGTGTTTGTTCTATTCTCTTAAAGAAGCTTGGTGGAACTTAGATGGTTATTGCATTAAATTTGCATATGGCTCTGGGGAGAATATTCATTTTGATAATATTTATTCTTCCAATCCATGAGCATGGGATGTCTTTCCATTTCTTGGTATCAGTTTCTATTTCCTTGAGTAGCAACTCATAGTTTTCAGTATACAAGTCTTTTACTTCTTTGGTCAACTTTATTCCTAGGTATTTGATTGATTTTACTGAAACAGTAAATGGGAGTGATTTCTGGATGTCTTCTTCTTCAGATTTAGTGTTTGCATAAAGAAATGCCACTGATTTTTGTACATTGATTTTGTAGCCTGACACCTTGCTATATTGCCTAATAACTTCCAGTAGTTTTCTGCTGGATTCTTTAGGTTTTTCTATGTATACTATCATATCATCTTCAAATAGTGAGAGCTTGACTTTTTCCCTTCCAATCTGTATTCCTTTGATTTCTTTCTCTTGCCTGATTGCTATGGCAAGAACTTCCAGTACTATGCTGAAGAGCAATGGTGACAGTGGACAGCCCTGAGTTCCTCAGTTCAGCTATTTCAGCTTTCAGTTCTCTAATTGCCTCAAGATAATCAGTGTTTTCCTTAGGGGTTTCAACTGTTGTTTCCCTAATACTGCCATTTCTTTACTCCAATGTTGCCTTCATTTCTGTGATTAATAAGTTTATTATTGCTTGCATACTTTTCTTATCTATGGTTACTTCTGGCTGATTTGTAGTTTCTTCTGAGCTCTTGCCTTCATTCATTGTAGTAGCAGTTTTATTTGCTCTTGATCTACCCATTTTTTATTTATGTGTTTCTTATTTTTATGTTCTGTTGTTTCTCAGTTGTTGTGTTTTGAGTACAAGCAACACTGTACTAAATACCTTTATGACAAATGCAATCACCAACCTCAGAATTTACAAGAGCAACTGAAGCAAGTATTGAAGCAGTTTAATCACTACCAGTTAGCCAAACAATGTCTCCAGTCCATGAAAAAATAGCAACCAAGTCCAAGTGAAGAAGTAAGAGAAAGGAAAAATGGGATAGCAAGAATACACAATTATGCAAATATACTATCCACTGTATATTCTAGGGGTAGCAAGAGGAGAAAGGGAAGTAGAGCAGAGATACACACATAGAGAGTCCATTCTGAGTCACATTTCTTCCCCAAAATAATTCACAAATGAATATCAGTGAATTCAGAAAGCCAAAGAAGATGGAAGGAAGTAAGACAAGCTAAAAATAAAGAGAAAAAAAAGAGAGAAAGGAAAAAAAGATAAGAAAAAGAACTGTAATAAAAGAGCAGTGAAAGGAAAGTTTTTTAATTGATTAATTTATTTTTATTTTATTTTATTTTTAATTAGCTAGGAGGAGGGAGAAGGGGAGTGTGGGTAGAGGAGGTAGGAGTACTTAACAAGTTCCTCTTGCAATGGATAAGATGCCCAGTCCCCTAGCAATGGAAGATACCCTAAGAGTTAATTCTGGTCAACCTAAAGGAGGGGGGCAAAGAGATACACCTTTATATAATATTAATTATAAAATAGAACAGGGTAAAATACCTGTTCCATATTGCTTCAAGCCTCCTGAGCAGAGGCAGCTGATTGTTAAGAAAGTAAAGCAAACAAACAGAAAAAAAAAACACCTCAGGTATATACAAAATAGAAAGAATAGGCAAGAATAGCAAGAATAGACAGTGATGCAAATCTACTATCCTCTGTATATTCTAGGGGTAGCTAGAGGAGAAAGGGAAGTAGAGCAGAGATACACACAGGGAGAGTCCACTCTGAGTCAGATTTCTTCCCCAAAATAATTCCCAAATGTGTATCCATGAATTCAGAAAGCTGAAGGAGGAAGGAAGAAAGGATGACAAGAATGAGAAAAAGAAGAAAAGAGAGAGAGAGAGAGAGAAAAGAAAAAATATAAGAAAAAGAACAGTAATAAAAGATCAGTGAAAGGAAAGAGTTATTTATTCATTTATTATTATTATTTAATTAGCTAGGTGGGGGAAGGGGGAGAGTGGGTAGGGGAGGTAGGAAGAGTAAAACAAGTTACTTTAGCAGTGGATAAGACATCCGGTCTTCTAGCAATGGAAAATACACTAAACGTTAATTCTGGTCAACCTGAAGGAGAGTGGGAAAGGGATGCATGTTTATCTAGTATTGATAATAAAATAGAACAGAGTAAAAAAAAATCTGTCCTGTCTTCAGCGTGGATGGCTCCAGATTGCCTCAGGCCCCCTGAGCAGAGGCAGCTGATTGTTGAGAAAATAAAGCAAACAAAAACAAAACAAAAAAACCTCTGGTGATCTTTCCCTGTCTGAGTAGGGCTCTGCTTGGTGGAATATTTGTAGCTGGAATTGGCCACTTAGAAAGAAGAAAGGCCAAGGGTTTCAGAAAGGAATAGAGTTGGAGTTGGAATGACACCCCCTGATGGGACAGGAATTTTGGTAAAGAAAGAAGCTCAGCAGGGGAGCCTGCTAGGAGCAGATCCCTGGCCCCCAGGGACTGGCTATGGGGGGAGGGGGTCAGGGGTGCACTTCTGGAATAATAATTTAAAAAAATTTTTTTCCTTTCTTTTTACTCTATTTTCTAAACCAAATTGAGTTATAGTCACCTTCTTGATGTCACCGCTAGGACCCCTTATTGACTGTCCTGCTAAAGGCAAAAAATCCTACCGTTTCCAACAGATACTGTTGGAGCTCAAGCCACTAGCAGCTTCTCAGTCCACCATCTTCAGGAATACCCTTCTTTTTCTAATTTTATTAGTGACTTAATATTGGTCCACATGACTATAAGATAATAGGGGTACAATTTCACACCATTCCCACCAGAGTTCTGTATCCCCATTTTCTCCATTGGAAGCTGCAGTAGTTCTCCCAAGGTCACAGATATGAGTTGACTATTATTTTTATAACAATATGTATATATATTTGCCCATTTTTCCCATAGTCCCATCTTCACTTTCTTTCTAAATCATACCTACACCTGTTACTATTCTTGAATGTCATTCTTTTTTTCTTCTTCTCTATTGGGGTCATGATAGATTTGGAGTTCAGAATGTTCTATTCATCTTCCCGTATCACTTCTCCCGTTCAGGGAGTATGGACCAAACATTTTTGGGGTGTGCAGAAGGTGGGAGTTCTAGCTTCTATAATTGCCTCTCCTCTGGACATGGGTGTTGGTAGATGGATCCAAACCCCAGACTGTTTCTATCTTTCCCTAGTGGGATTGGGCTCTGGAGAGGTAAGGTTCCAGTACACATTGGTGAGGTTGTCTGCCCAGGGAAGTCAGGGTGGAATCATAATAGCATCTGTAACTTGGTGGCTGAATGGCTATAGGATACAAAGCAGGAAAAATGATTAATGAACAGGAACCAAAAAGTAGGAATAGAGCAGATGAGAATAGAGATCTTAGAATGGAAAGAAGTGAGGAGATTTATTTTATGTATGTTCCTAGGGTCCTATGACTTTCATAGTTTTTGCTTGAGTTTGACGAAAATATTCTCTTTGAAGATGGTGTCAGAATTGATATTAGGGCTAGAAAGCTGTATTAGGGCAGAGGGTTGCTCCCAGTCTTGAAGAAAATCTAGGAATAAAATTAACTGTTTATCCCATCTACCCGACCCAGAGCCCATATATACTTTTTATTTATTTTATTTTTGTTATTTATAAAATTGAAATATTGACAAGACTATAGGATAAGAAGAGTACCTTTCCACACAATGCCCACCTCAGAGCTCCTTATCCATCCCTCCCTTGATAGCTTCCTTATTCTTTATCCCTCTGGGAGTATGTGCGGTACAGAGGGTAGAATGTCTGGCTTCTCTAATTGCTTCTCTGCTGAATATGGGCATTGGCAGGTTGATCCACACTCCCAGCCTGTCTCTGTTTTTTCCGTTGTGATGCTGAAGCCTGGGGAGGGTGGGCTCCAAGATACACAGTGTCCTCTGCCCCAGGAAGTTGGGTTGGCATCATTTTAGTATCTGGAACCTGGTGGCCAAAAAAGAGTTAAGATAGAAAGCAGAGAAAATTGTTGACTAATCATAAACCTGAAGGTAAGAATATTGCAGATGAAGATTTGGGGTCTCCATTTTGGAAAAAGCTAGTAGGTCTATTTTAGGTCTATTCCAGAAGGCCCATGGCTTTACTATTTTTTTTTCCTTCACCTGCCATCTAATATGCAGGTGGACCATATATATTTATATTTAGCACAGGAACCTGTATAACCTCTGAGTCCCTGTCAGTTTGAGCCCACAGTCCATGACCACAAATGGGAGGATTCTAGGCTGCACTCATTTCAGGACTCATCTGCCTTGACTAGCAGAGTAGGCTGACCCAGCTTCCCTTGTGAGAGTGTGACAGTCCCCACCATCACTGCTTTATAGGGAGGAGAAATTCCTGGATCACATAGATCTCTGCACCAAAACTGCTCAGGGAGAACACAAGCGTCTTCTGAACTTAAGGTCCCAACACACACACCACACACACACACACACACACACCACACACCACACACCACACACCACACACCACACACACATACACCAAATAGACACCCCCCACACAATACACACACAACACACACATACCACACACATACACCAAATAAACACCACACACACACCACACATACACATCACACACACACACATTACACATACCACACACACACCACACCACACACCTTAACATACTTACATGCAAGGCATTTGTGTACCACCCCCCCACCCCCACCCCAGCACTGCTCAGCTCAGGATTGCACTTGGGACTTTGGAGTCTCAGACTGGAGAGTCTATTTGCATAACCATTATGCTATCCACCCTCCTCTACTGTGTGTATTTTCTTATCAGTTGTAATGATAATAGAGATTAAGTGATAGCAGAACATGGTGGATAAACACTAAAATAGACTTCAAACAGTTCAAATTCATATCCTCTGATGGGCTGGGGAGATATCTCACTTGAGAGGGAGTCTGCATTGCTGTTTATGTGATCCAGTTTTGAGTCCCTGGGGGTGGGGGGAGGTTGTTCTCTGTTCTCTCTCTCTGTCATTATATCGGAATTTTTTATTTTAAAAATATTTTTATTTATTATTAGATAGAGATAAAAACTTGAGAGGGATATAGAGAGGGAGACACAGAAAGACATCTGAAGCCCTATTTCACCAACCACAAAGCTTTTCCCCTGCAGGTGGGAACCAGGGGCTTGAACCTGAGTCCTTGCATACCATAATGTGTGCTCTTAACTAGGCACACTACCCTGCCTGCCACCTCTGTAATTGTATCTGAAGAAGTCTATCCAGAAAAATGAAGCCCAGTGATAAAAACAATAACAAAATGCCCCTCTCTGTGCCCTCTGGCCACACAGTTGCACCTGTAATCTTAGAGACATACTTTATTTCTGTTTTCTGTTTTGCTCTCATTTGATTGAAACTGTTAGAACCAGTCTAGGTTCAGATAGAGGCCCTGGGGGAAAGGATTTCCTGATCAAGATGTTTATATCCTAAAAGACAGTTGTTATGGAATGGACTGTGGAAAGCCTCTATGATGTAACCAATCCCTTCTGACCCACTGCAGGGACAAATAGCAGGAGAGCATGACTTGTTCTCAGTTTGGTCCGCCAAAATCTTGTGTTAGTATTTGACTTTAGGAGGCCGAGGTCAGTGTGGTGTCTCACTCCCCCTGTACTTCTTCATTCTTTTCTGTGAATAAAGATCATCTTACATGACTCACAGAGTTCTACTGGTTCTTCTGCTCAGACTACCATGATGAACCCAGCACTGGGAAGCCCATGGGGCCTTCCCAAGAAATACAACACTACCAGACCTGGGAACTTGATTCCACCATAGGCACTGAGAAATTCATCAGGGCTCCTCTCAGAGTTCATCACTCCACTGGATGTGGGTACCTGTCTCTCCTCACGTCTTGCCCCCAGAACCTGGTGACCCACTGGTCTTCTTTAGGAGACTGGGGACCTTCTAACCCCCATGCAACATAACTATTTTTCCTTTTGGACACACACACTCTCTCTCTTTCTCTCTCTCTCTCTCTCTCTCTCTCTCTCTCTCTATATATATATATATATATATATATGTGTGTGTGTGTGTGTGTGTGTGTGTAATTTTTCTATTATCTTGATCGAATAGTGATAGCCAGAAATTGATAGGAAGAGGGATATATATATATATATATATATATATATATATATATATATAGAGAGAGAGAGAGAGAGAGAGAGGGAGAAAGAGAAAGAGAAAGAGAGAGAGAGAGAGAGAGAGAGAGAGACTGCTGTCCTATCTCACAACTTGTGAAGCTTTCCCCCTGCATCTGGGGGCCAGGGGTTTGAACATGGTGTGGTCCTTGTGCATTATAACATATGTGCTCAACGAGGTGCACCACCACCTGGCCCCGAGCTCTTGCTATATACTCAGTACCTCCTATATTGCTGTGAGAGAACAAACTCCACCTGTTTCCTCTCCTGACAATTGCCCTCACTTGGAGGAGCATGAAAAAGTTTTGCTCAGCTGCCCTTGATCATGGCCAGGAAGTATAAATCCCTTTGTGTTTCTCCTTAACCTCTAGAGAAAGTCAGGAGGAAGGGAGAGAGGACTCATTTGTGATAACAGTGGTAAGTAAATTATGCTTCTTCATTTAGAACACAAAAGCTGCTACCTTGGGTTTTGCCTTCTCAAATTTCTTCTTTATCCATGTAGCCATCAGGAGGAAGCTGGGAGAGGAAACCACATAGACTGTGTTAGGAAATCCTGTTTAGTCAAAAATATCACATTTTGTGTACACTTAGAAATTTGTTCATGGGCATATCTCATGTTGAGGATTATTACCACTATAAGAGCAAATAAACAAAGGAATTTGCCAATTTGCCTGCTCCATGAAGCAGCTTTTAGAGGAGAGTCTGCAGCTGTTGCTAAAGGCAACCTTGCTTATCTCTATGTGAAGCTAAGATATGGTCGGTAGGAAGGACAAGAATGGGAAGGACCTTCTAATCTCAGTCTGGGGAGAATAGGAAAACAAATAATGCATGATTATGCACATTTTGAACAAGGTGGGATGAGGAGTCCTCATTTTACAGAGGTAAGATTACCTCACCTGTGATCACAAAGTTAACACAGTCACAACTATACTGTGGGCTGAGGAAAACAGGGTTTCCTGACCATGGCTGGGTAGAATCACCTTCTACTTCAATAGAGTCAACTCATCTTCCAAAAAGTAGGAACTGTCACAAGACAGAGAAAAACAATCATTCAGAGTCCCCCGTAGCAAAGTTACTATAGATGACAAGATGTCCAACTGGAGTATACTTGTTTTTTTAGCTCCTTGCAAATTTCTGGCCATTCCTGTCTCTAGAGATTGACTCCTTCCTCTTTCTCCTCCTCTTCCTCCTCTTCTTCATCTTCTCCTTCTTCTTTAATAGTTTATTTATTTTATTTTACCAGAACATTGGTCAGATCTGACATATGGCAGTGCAGGGGACTGGGAACCTGGGAACTTGAAGCCTCAGTCATGGAACCATTATACTGTCTCCTCTACCCCTGATCCCTTCTTCTAGAACACTTTATTTCCAGATGTTTGAAAGCTTGGCTTCTTTGGGTCTTACTCAAATGTTGTTTTATCAGAGAAGTCAACTCTGATTGCTTTAAGAAGCAACTTGCCTGCCTGGCACATAGGTGATCGCTAAGCACATTATTCTGTTTGCTTTTGACATCAGTATCCATTTCACTATATAAAAATGTTTTTATTTGCCCATGTATTCAGTAATTTATTCAAGCAATATCTATTTTTTTTTCAAATCACTTTATTGGACAGGTGTTGATTTTGTAGACTGTTATCACTTGTGTCCAGTTTCACATTTTCCCTGTGGAAGTTGTCAGTGCACCACAACCACCACCAACTTGGCATCGTCTTCCACCAAAGGATGCTGGGTCCCCAAATCTCTTTCATCTCCCTTCTGCCTTCCTACTTTAGATCTACTACAGTAGTGTTGATCTGCTTCTAAGACCCCTTCTGTTGTACTGCTTAATCGCTGTGGTCTATTTATGTAACCACTAGAGCCGCCCTGCCTGCAGGGTATTGATTTAATCCCCATTGGTTAGATGGAAGCTTTCTATGTTCTTTTCACGTTCTTTTTTTTTTTTGCTCCGCCCCCCTCTCCTAGTCATTTCCTTTCCATTGCCACTTCCGGTGAAGAGATGCATAAAAGGTGATGTATCTGAGATACTGCTTCCCAGCTCAGCCCTGAGTCCCTGGTCGTCTCTCTACCACCCGTGAAGCTAGGCCAGCCCGGCACAGTAGACCTCTGTCTTTGTTGTTGTTGTTGTTGTTTTGTCATAATGGGTTACATGATTGTAAGATTACAGAATATAGTTCCACACCACACTCAAAACCAAAGATCTATGTTCCCACCCTCCGATCTACCAAAGATAACCACCATAGTTCTCACAAATTCTGAGAAACCCTCTTTTTGCTTCTGCCTTTTTTGTTTTTGCAAGTTCATGTGTGTCAGTTTTCTGGATTCTACTGAGGAATGAAATCATCCTGTAGTTATCTTTCATCTCTACTTATCTCACCCTATCCTCTCATTTTCTAGCTGTCTCATATATATATTTATATATATAATATTTATATATAATTTATTTATATATTTATACATTATATATAATGAAATAAAGATAACTGAGAAGCTAGAATGACTGAATCTGGGTGTTAAATTAGGGGAGAGAGATGGGTGGTATAGGATAAGCCAGGGAGCAGCAGGTGAGTTTAAGTCCAGGGTTTTGCAAGACTTGAATGATTTGGACTTTGATTTCGACTAAGGTGGGTGGGGGAGGCATTTGGAGCATTGAGGACAGAGATTTATATGACCCAGCTTGTCTTGTCTTGAGAGTAAAATTGCAAGATGACAAGAGTAGAGAATGTTCAGGAGGCTCTGGTTTTGATGCAGGCAAGAAAGTATAGAGACGGATCAAGCTGATAATACACATATAATTTCTGTCTTTCTATCATCTATCTATCATCTGTCTTTCTATCTCTGTCTGACTGATTATCATCTATCTATTATCTATCATCTCTCTCCATCATCTATCTATCTATCTATCTATCATCTATCTCTGTCTGACTGATTATCATCTGTCTATCATCTCTCTCTATCATCTATTTATCTGTCTATCATCTATCTCTGTCTGACTGATTATCATCTATCTATCATCTGTCTATCTCTGTCTGACTATCATCTATCTATCATATATCATCTATCTTTATCATCTATATATCTATCTATCTATCATCTATCATCTCTCTATCATCTACCTATCATCTATCTATCTGTCTATCTCTGTCTGATTATCATCTATCTATCATTTGTCATCTATATATCTATGTATCTATCTATCATATATCTACTTATCTATCACCTCTCTCTTTTGTATCAAAGCAAATTTGTGTTCATGCAATCCTCTATTACTGATCTCTCTACTTGGTAATATATCATCTGCCTCTTTCCGTATCAACACACATAGTGGCACATCATAATCTTAATGTCTTCATATTATCCCCCTCTATGGATGTACCCTAATTTATCTAGCCAGTCTTGAATTAAACACTTGGATGGTTTCATATTTTTCACTGTGATAAACAATCCTACAGTGAACATTCTTGTACATTCACATGCACTCGCTTACACAAGTAAGTCTTTGAAATAAGAGTCCTATCAGTGGAAACATTGGGTCAAAGTCTCCAAGTGATTGAAGACTTTTGTTCCATGTATCCTAGTTGTTAGAAGGAAGGGTACACCAGGAACAGTCTCACTAGAAATGTGATGTTTTCTCGCTTCACCCATCATGAAATGTCAATAAATGACAACCTAAAGTACCTAACTCTATGGATTCTATAAAAATTCACATTTCTTTATCTTTTAGGTTTTTTTTTTAAATTTTAGGTTGTTAGTTGACATTGTATCATTGTTGTTCACATATTATTTGGGATGATAGCTTTTTCCTTATTAATCTTAAGAGCACTCATCAGAAATGTTGCAAATTTAAAGGATTTTTCACATAATATTTTAAAATATATTTATTTATTTATTTATTATTGGATAGATACAGAGAGAAATTGAGAAGGAAGGGGAATATAGAGAGGGAGAGAAACATAGAGACACTTGAAGCCCTGCTTTACCACTTGTGAGGTGTCCCACCCACCCTGCAGCTGGGGACCAGGGGCTTGAACCTGGGCCCCTTGCACACTGTAGATGTGTGCTTAACCAGCTGCACCACTGTCTGGCCCCTTTCACATATATGTTTTTTAATTTTTCATTACCTTTATGTATTTGTTGGATAGAGACAGCCAGAAATCAAGAGGGAAGGCATTGAGAGAGAGAGAGAGAGAGAGACAAAGAGACAAAGAGACATCTGCAACATTGCTTCACTACTTGCAAAGCTTTCCCCCTATAGGTGGGGACCAGGGGCTTGAACCTGGGTCCTTGAGTATTCTAATATGTTCGCGCAACCTGGCCCCTCACGTAATATTTTTATTCTTTGTTCTCGAAAGATACTTTATCCATTCAGTTAACTTATTAGTTACCCTCAACACCATGGTTTCTGTCAAGGTTTTGCCTTTATGGAAGTTAAATCATACTGCATCTGTTTGTTCCTGAGCTGCTGTTTTTAGACGATACTCAGAGTGTGAGTTTCCTCCATACTGAAATCTCACTGGACAAATCTATTTTTGTTTTTACTGTAGGGGAGTAAACAGGTTCAGTTTTCATCTCCTTGACTTTCCTATGTATTCTGTCGCTGCTATTCATGGGAGCCTTTTCTGATGCTGCTTTGATACACACACACACACACACACACTCACACATATATATGATAATCTCTGGGGCTATGAATCCACTGCTCCTAATGGCCATTTCTTCCATTTTTTTATTGGATAAGACGAGAGAGGAAAGGGAGATAGAGAGGGAGCAAGAAAGATAGAAACCTGTAGACCTGTTTCACCACTTTGAAGTGATTGCCCTGCAGGTGAGAGCAGGAGCTCAAATCAGAATGGTTACACTGGTCCTTGCACTTAGAACTATGTGCACTTAACAAGCGTTGTTTTCGACGGGCTGGCTTCACGGGCGGGTAACAGGCGACCCGGGACTCATGGCTGGGTTGTACGCAGTATCTCTTTATTCATGCAGGACGCAGCGCAATCTATACCAAGCTAAGCTAAACTAAACTACTATAAACAATGTTGTCCTTATAAATATACTAGCCCAGTAGGGTGGGAACAGGATGCTACGCAGAGTGGGTGGAGAGAAAAGTGACTGGTGAAAATCAGGGTATGACAAGGAGAGGGGGCGGAGCAGGCAAGAATTCTATCACTGAACCACCAATGCCCTGGAGGGAGGGTGGTGCTTGTTAACAGCGGTTATGTCAATAGAATGAAGTGGTTATGTAAATAGAATAGTGTTAAGCAGGGAGGATTAAACCAAATGAAACAGAAGAGGTTTTTAAAAGCATACCAACAAACAAGGTGTGCCACCACCCTGCCCATAAATGTGTATCTTGAAATCTACTAGCACATACTAAATAATTTTCCAAAGCACTTTTAAAAATCAATACAGGTGGTGAAGCAGGTCCGCAGGTGTCTGTCTTTCTCTCCCCCTCTCTGTCTTCCCCTCCTTTCTCCATTTCTCTCTGCCCTATCCAACAACAACAACATCAGTAACAACAGCAGCAATAAAAACAAGGACAACAAAAGGGAAAATAAATAAATAAATATAATAAAGTAAAAAAGTTAAAAAATCAATATATGTAGCTGTTAAGTAAAACAAAAACAAGAACAACAACAAAAGAATGAGGTTTCTTATTTTCCCATGCACTTGACTAGACATGTTACTGTCAGACTTTGTATTGTTTTCAATTTAATGCACTTGGAATGGGAGTAGACTGGGAAAGTTTGGGATTATAAGACTTGTAGTGAATAGAGCGTCAGATTTGTAAGCATGAGGTGTGAATTCAGTCTCTGGCATCGCATATGTCAGAATGATGCTCTCTTTGTTAATAAATAAATTAACAAATATCTTTGCATAAAATATTCAAGAAGGCAGATAGATAAAGAAAATATCATGAAATTCTGTGCTGGTTGAGAGCATGTTTCACCAATATGAGACCTTGAAACCTATATTCAACCAAAATTGTGGATTAAAAGCAATTTTTGTTTGGGAGTAGGGTGGTGACACACTTGGTTGAGCACACATGTTACAATGCACAGGTACCTGGGTTCAAGAAGCTCCCAGTCACCACCTGCAGGGGGAAAGCTTCATGAGTGGTGAAGCAGGGCTGCAGGTATCTCTCTGTCTCTTTCCCTCTCTATCACCCCCTTCCCTCTCATTTTTTGGCTCTCTCTATCTAATAAATAACTAAAGATAATTTTAAAAAGTTAAAAAAAACTTTTAAAGTATTGTTTTGTTTACATTAGTGTTCCTGCACTAAAAATTTAAGGAAACATTTTTCTTTGATTTGCTGGGAGTTTTTTTTTTTTTTTTTTTAGTAGTAGTACTTTTGCTAACAAAAATAATTCTGAGGCTAGAGAAACAAATTATCTGGAGACCATGTAAGATAAGATTGCTACACTATTAAAAAGCTGAAGGTTTTCCTCTTTGTATGCTCACACTAAGATTAGTGTTAGATTACCTGTCAAAATGGTAAAATGAATTTCTGAACTAATTTTTGATGGAGCTACATTTAAAAATATCCTACTTGTGTTGGTGCAAAAAAGAAAATTGTTAGATCAATATGTAAAGAAATACATTATTGGGGTCAGGTGATGGCACACCTGGTTGAGCTCACATGTCACAATGCACAAAAGAACTGGGTTTGAGCCTCTGGCTCCCACCTGTAGGGCGAAAGCTTCATGAGTGGTGAAGCAGTGCTGCAGGTATCTCTTTGTCTCTCTCTCTCTCTCTTCCCCTCTCAATTTCCAGCTGTCTCTATCCAATAAATAAGTAAAGATAATAAGAATATATTTTTTAAAAAAGAAATTACCTTGTGATCCAGGAAATGCTTAGTGATTAATACATATGAAACAGAGCCACGCAAATAGTGGATAGCACCCAGAAGAATCTAGATTCTTTATGTACCGACTTCTTTGATAATGAGGTTTTACTTTTTACATTCTCACAGAATGTAAGAATGGTTCAGAATCCTCTATGGCATTTCAGAACAACTCCACATCTTTCTAGTTCTTTTTTTTTTTTTCTAATGACACTCCCCACTTGCCGGGGGACCTCACAATTAATAAAGTAGGACTGTAGGTGTCTCTTTTCTTCTCTATTTCCCACTCTCCTCTTGAGTTCTCGCTGTCTCTACCTAAATAAATAATGCTAGGGTATATTTTATCACAAAGTAACACACTAGAGAGCCATGAAGGATAAAGAGAGTCTTTAGATATCGGTGCGCTAAGCACCTGGCCCATATGTGCAGGAAGCCAGTTCTGCTTATACTTCACATTTCAGCTGGGAAGTACAGAGCTGACGAA
Organism: Erinaceus europaeus; assembly: GCF_950295315.1. NCBI lineage: Eukaryota > Metazoa > Chordata > Mammalia > Eulipotyphla > Erinaceidae > Erinaceus > Erinaceus europaeus. The sequence goes on from NC_080172.1 coordinate 113,343,881, forward strand.
ATTCACAGACTAATTAGGCATGAACTCAAATGCAATTGGTTCTTGTTTCTGCAAATGTAAAATGCCACTTTCAATCTATTGTGCTTCCTTCCAGGTCTGGAAGCACCACAAATTGTGGGGTTTGGGAAGCCAGAGATTGCCCTGGCAAAGGTTGTTTGCACAGATGCTGCTGGGTTCATGCCCACCATATGCAAGCCTTTGTGAGTGCTACTTGGGGCTTTATATTTGGAGCAATATGGTGATGAAGAGGGGCAACATGCAGAATTCAGATGGCAGGTACAAGTTTTGCACTCCTACATGTGTGTCGTGTGTCTCTTTTCCTTTCTGGCCTGACATTTTCTCATCTGCAAGTGAGTGGGTTGGATATTTTCACTAAATATATGGGTATATTTTTTAAAGCATCTTCTGTGTGCCAGAAGCCAAAATAATTATTACAATAGTAAAAAGCAAGGTCTGTGTTTCTTAGGGTATGCCAAATTTGAAATAAAAATGCTAAGAGAGAAAGAGAGAGAGAGAGAGAGATGGAGAGAGAGAGATGGAGAGAGAGAAGAGAAAATTTCAACTGTGCCAGGTAGAAGGGTTAATGCAGCAGGAAAAAAGTCACTTCTAGAGCAGTTAAGGAATATTAGGGTCGGGCCAGGTGGTGGTCACCTGGGTGAGTGCATATGCTGTGTTGTAACATGCAAAGGCCCAGGTTTAAATCTCTGGTTCCCACTTGCCGGGGGACCTCACAATTAATAAAGCAGGACTGTAGGTGTCTCTTTTCTTCTCTATTTCCCACTCTCCTCTTGATTTCTCACTGTCTCTACCTAAATAAATAACCAAACGTTTGTAATAAATAAAAAGAAATGCTAGGGTATATTTTATCACAAAGTAACACACTAGAGAGCCAGGAAGGATAAAGAGAGTCTTTAGAAAGACAAGGATGGGGAAAGAATGTGTGCAAATTCTTGGCAGTGGGAGAGGAATATGACACATGGACAATACTCTTAAAAATTGTAGCCTCAAATCCCTTGGCATTCTTTTTATGGAGAGCAGAAGTCCTTGTCTCCTTCCTTGAATCTAGTCAGCCTTGTAAGCATGGTGATAGTGGTGCTATGTGAGACTAAGTATGAAACATGAGGGAACTTCTGGCTTGGTTACTGAGATCAAGAACTCCAGTTACCCAAAAAGCTCTGCGCTATGAGGAAGCCCAAGGACTTGGTTCTTGGTAGATCTCTATTAGCCTAGGTTAGCATTGGTATCATGACTTCTGAGGGATAAAGTATCTGAACAGGGAAGCCTCTCCATGATCCTCTTCTCAAATGATTCACATCTTCCCTAGAGAGGATTCTTAACATTGTGAAGCAGAGTCAAAATAATCCTACTGTATCCTCTCACTCTTTCTCTCTGGATTCCTTACCCACTGGACTCAGGAGTATCATATAGTTGCTCTTTTGTCATATCATTATGTTTTGACATTGTTTACAACATAGCAATAAAGAATGGGAACTCATCAGGACCTGATGCTGGCACACTTGGTTGAGTGCACAGGTTATGATGTGCTAGTGCCTGTTTTTTTTCTTTTATGTTTTCTTTTTTTTTTTAAATTAATATTTTTTTATTTATTCCCTTTTGTTGCCCTTGTTTTATTGTTGTAGTTATCGTTGTTGTTATTGATGTCATTGTTGTTGGATAAGACAGAGAGAAATGTAGAGAGGAGGGAAAACAGAGAAGGGGAGAGAAAGATACCTGCAGACCTACTTCACTAACTGTGAAGCAACTCCCTTGCAGGTGGGGAGCCAGGGGCTTGAATCGGGATCTTTACAAGGGTCCTTGCATTTCGTGAGCCTTGGTTTGAGCCCCACTCCCTACTTGCAAGAGGAAAGCTCTGAAAATGGTGAAGCAGTGCTACAGGGGTCTCTCCATCTCTCTCAATCTCTGTCTTCCCATTTATTTTGATTTCTGGTTGCCTCTGTTCAATAAATAAAACTAATACTTTTTTTTTTTTTAAAGAATGGAACCATGTCTCTTTTGGCTCTAAATCTTTGATTATTCTCTAAGACCTAAAAAGAGACTATATATCCTTTCATAATTCAGAATGAAAATTATGACTATATGTCTACATGAACATTTAGTTTGAAGGAAAAATTGTTTTTAAAAACATCAAGATTACATAATAGAAATCCTTTCTTGATTCACACCACTGGAAAGTTCAGATTGCACATCTCACATCAGCATCTAGGTATCCACACGGTGGTTGGGAGACTCTCCATTTTTGCATTCTACAATGCTCCTGCTAGCCTTCATTTTCAGACCTGTGAGAGGACTCGCAAGATGACTTCTATCAGCATCTGTCTGAGGAGAGAGAGCGGCATTCTCCAATCATTTCATCATATCCCCTGTGTCACTGCTGACTCTCAGCTCAGATTCCTTATCTCCCTTGAGCCATAGCATTTGTCTTGTGAAAGCTGTGCCCTAATGGTTCAAGTCTGGGTCATGTTTTCACCTTGAGAGTCACAAGGAAGTATCCATGAATTGACAGTGAAAGAAATAAAGTTTTTACTTTTCTTACAGATGGACAAATTAATACTAAGATTTTTTTTAAAAAAAGTAACAAAAAATACATCCCCACAGCCCAATACTACTCATTTTGGCTTATGGTGGTGCAGGGCATTAAACCTGGGACCACAGAGCCTTAGACATGAATCTTTTTGCAGATCCATTATGCTATTTCACCCACCCTACAGTGTTGGTATGCTTCTAAATCCTGCTTTTGAGACCTTCTGTTTTGATCATCACGTTAGGTTCGCTTGTATTACTTATGATGTATTCTATTTACATAACCACTGTTAACTAAACACTCCCCTGCCTCCAGGACATTAGTTTAATCCTCACTGGTTCCCACTTTTTCCTTCTCCCCACCCCCTATCCTACATACTTTCTTGTTCCTGACTCTTTTGCTTCAGGAAAGATGTAGGACAGAATTGTATTGTGATTAGAAGAGATTAGATTGTTGAACCGCATCCCCGCTCATCAATAAAGAGATACTGCTTCCCAGTTCAGCCATGAGTCCCTGGTCATCTCTCTCTCACGCCCGTGAAGCCAGCATGACACTACAGCAAATATTTCTCTTTGTTGTTGCTGTTGTTTATTTATTATTGGATAGAGTCAGAGAATAAAATGGGGAGATAGGGAGAGAGAAAGAGAGATACCTTCATCACTGCCTCAACATTGGTAAAGATTTTCCCCTGCAGGTGGGGGACTGGGAGCTTGAACCCCAGACCTTATACATTATAACATGTTTGCTCAACCATGTGTGCCAATTATTTTTATAATCTGATATAACTCAAGTTCACATTTTCAGGTTTTATTAATACAAAATTTCGCAAAGCATGTATAACTGTAAAAATGATAGTAGATAAACAGTTTTCAGGCTGAAAGAATTTTTTTTCAGGCAGTTATTCATTCTCTTTTCAATTCTACTTTGTTGCTGTTATAAATTAATAAACATTCCTGCTTCTTAATGGTTGGTTCCTTTAAGCACACTTTTATTCAGTATCAAAAATTAAAGTAACATGACCAGATTTTCTTAGAGATACTATTCTAATTATTAAAAAAGAAAATAATTTGTTTCAGGACTCTCATTCTGCTCATTACATTTTACTCACGTACTATACTTTAAAATTTAAGAACTACATTTATACTCTTATTGCTCTAGTCATTTTGCTTTGAAGTCTGCACCTTGGAGTTCATTATCAACTTTAAGATTCACCAACACATATGCATGAGATTCAGAAGTTTTTCTTGAGGCCTATAGATAAAATGAAACAAAAAGAGAATTGAAAAATAACAAGATATTAAAAAGCACTTTATACATTATGGATAAAAGAGCAGAAACACAGCAAGAAGAAGAAAAAAGACAACTTGCCTCACGGAAACTGTATTTTGAGAGTTGGAAAAAGAAAAAAAAGCTTTATGTCCGTGGCCAAGCAGTTGAGTATACTCTTTAACTTGGAGGAGTACTGAGGTTAAAGCCCCAGTCCCCACCTGCCTGGGAGGGGATGTAGTGTCATGGTAGTAAAAAAAAAAAGTAGAAACTTGGAGCAACTCAGTTTCTTTGGCTGCTGCTTCATCTTGGCAGAGTATCTGCCATGGCTACTTCTTCTGGAAACTGAACACGTGTGGCTCTGCTAGCCAGTAAACTTTTAGACCCTTCTACAGCCGTGAGCAACCTATACCTCAGCTGATAATTGTTTATCTTATGAGATAAACTTTTGATAACTATGCTCAGACTTTATGGACCTCACATACTCTTAACCCCTGATGATAATTGCTTATTTTACCTTTTACCCAGTTCACCCTAATAAAACATTATATTGTTTAAGCCCATTGAGAAAAAAGAAAGAAAAAAATGTCACTGGGAAAAGTGGAGTCATCATGCAGGCACCACGATAAACCTGGTAGCAATAGAAATATATATATATATATATATATATATATATATATATATATATATATATATATATATATGGAGCGAAAGAAAAAGAGAAAGAGAGATAGATTGAGAAAGAGAGAGAGAGAGAGAGAGAGAGAAAGGAAGGAGAAAGGGAGATAGAATGAGTGTTTATTTCCCTTTCAAACATGTCCATATCCCCCTCCTGAGGCCAAAGATAAGGAAAGATTCTGAAATTGAATAGAATTATGTGAACTTTGTTCTCGTGATTCCTTAGCATGATCCTGGGATAGTCCCCATTTCAAGCATCCCAGGATTCTACCCAGTGAAGTGACAATATTGATATTGTTACCAGAATTGGACATCTGTTGATCTTTCATGTCTGCCATCGCTTCTGTCACAATAACTATTTCTTTCTCTCTTTTAAAATGATGGGTTGATTGACATAAAAGTTTCTCAATTGTAACGTATTCTCAGTTCTTCCTTCCCCCCGTATTCTTACTTCCAGGAAGATAGTATTCTTTTACTCTCTCATTGATTAATCTCTTTCCTGCCATGTTGTTGGATCCACCATCTTTATGGCAGAGAAAACAAATGGGCAGAAATTGTTATCAAGTTGTTCAGAATATGTATCAGAATTCTGCAAAAGAATGGACTCTCCCATGCCTTTCTGTCACTGTTGTGAACTGGCATCTGAGAAGACTCAAGAAGTCAGCTGGTTTCTGAAGTTCTCCCTGCATCTATAAAGCTTGTGAAAGTCAAGTGTAAGTTCCTTATGATATTGAACAGTGACAAGAAATTACAGTCTGACCAGAGGAATCCAGATTCCAATCCAGGGTTTCATCAGTGAGAATGGAATAAACTTCTACCTTACTTGCATTTGATAACATTGTCATATCTATCATGCCACAGTAGATTTATTTTATTTGGAAATGTGTTTTTCAAGCTAAAAAAATTATCTTAAGTATCTAGGTTCCCTCGGGGGTGAATACACCATCTGTTTTCTATCTCAATCATGGAGATGAACAATGATTTCATTTTATATTCACCACTGTATCTCAGGAGCAAAGAGATAAATAAACCTGTAGTTCAAACTACCCAGAATGACTTGTGATTAGTCTACAAGAGAATATTTGTATGCTTCGTAACACATGTCAGAATGTGAATGACGGTAAATTTCTTCTGCAGTAGTTTCCAGGAGGGAAAGAAAAGAGTCCTAACTTAGAGCACCATTTCCTTCATTGCATGGACCACTTTCATGTTTCTGCAACATTTCAGAGTCTCCCCTGCCTCAGGGCCTTTGCTCTTACAGTTCCTCTACTCAGAACACCACCCCCCAGCAAGTGGAAGGACTCATACTAAAAATGTTACCTTGGTGGACTCTGTATTTGTATAAAGACCTACCTTATCCATTTTGTTTATCTTTACATCCCTCCCCTAGCTCCATCGTAATGGGTAACAGCAGTGTGATTATCTTCTTAGTTTGCTTTGTTTCCTATCTGTCTACTCTCCATTCCATGTGAGAATATAAGGACAGCAAATGTGTTCCCTTCCTGATTCACAGATATGTCCTTCCCCTATTTCTGACATGTTCCACAGTGCATGGTGTGTGTTTAATAAACTGTATAAAGTGCTTATGTACTTGAGGAGTAAGACAAGAGTTGAGAAAAGTGTTGAGTGAATGGTGCCCATTTTGGTCAGGTTGTAAATCTAGTGTTGCTGAGAGGTGAATGAATTGCCAAGGGTTTCCCTGGAAGGATGTGTTAAGGCTCTTTGTGTGCAAAGTAAAATCTGTCAACACAAACATCTTGAGTTTCTCACTAGCTCTGATATTCTACTTCACTAAAATGATTCCTAGCTATCCAGAAAGAGAACTGATCTCACTCTGCCTACTCTGAACCAGTATTGCACAGGACAATGAATACTGGAAAACACCCAGTGAAGTGACTGGGTCCCCACCCTCCCCTTCCTGGTGATATAGTAGGAGCTCGCGGAAGCAAGATGTCTTCCATACAACTGGGTTGGGAATGACTCTGACTGGTTCAGGAATGATGCTTCACTCCGTGAGTTTCTTCCCCTAGCAAACATGGTTAATAATAAATACATGCTCTGTGGTCCAGGAGGTGGCACAGTGGCTAAGGCACTAGACTCTCAAGCATGAGGTCCTGAGTTCAATCCCTGGTAGCACATGTACCAGGGTGATGTCTGGTTCTTTCTCTCTCTCCCCTATCTTTCTCATAAATAAATAAATAAAATCTTTAATAATAATAATACATACATACATGCTCATTGCTCAATTTTTCTTTCTTTTTATTTTCTTTCTTTTTATTAGAGTTCTTCTCAGCTTTGGCTTATGGTGGTGTGGGAAATTGAAACTGAGACCTTGGAGCCTCAAAATAAGAGTCTGTTTGCAAAACCATTATTTTATCCCCCTTGTCCTCAGTTTATTATTATTATTTATTAGTGATTTAATACTGAACAACAAGATTATGGGATGAGAGGTGTATAATTTCCATATAGTTCCCACCACAATAGCTCTATGTCCATCCAACCCCTTCACTGGAAGATTCCCTATTCTTTATCCCTCTGGGAATATGGACCAAAGATCTTTATGAGGTTCAGAAGGTGAGAGTTCTGGCTTCTGTAATTGCTTCTCCATTCTTTTTTTTCTTTAATTTTTATTTATAAAGGAAAAACTGACAAAAAAAAAACACATAGGATAAGAGGAATTACAACTCCACACAATTCCTACCACCAGAACTCTATATCCTATCCCCTCCCCTGATAGCTTTCCTTTTCTTTAACCCTCTGGGAGTATGGACCCAGGGTCATAATGGGATAAAGAAAGTGGAACGTTGGGGGTTGGACGGGAGTGCAGTGGGTTAAGTGCACATGGCGCCAAGCACAAGGACCAGCGTAAGGATCCCAGTTTGAGCTCTGGCTCCCCACCTGCAGGGGAGTCGCTTCATAGGTGGTGAAGCAGGTCTGCAGGTGTCTTTCTCTCCCTCTCTCTGTTTTCCCCTCCTCTCTCCATTTCTCTCTGTCCTATCCAACAACGATGACTTCAACAACAATAATAACTACAACAACAATAAAACAAGGGCAACAAAAGGGAAAATAAATAAAAAGAAAGAAAGAGAGAGAGAAAGAGAGAAAAGAATTTTTTAAAAAAGTGAAAGGTCTAGCTTCTGTAATTGCTTCCATGCTGAACATGGGCATTGACAGGTCAACCCATAATCCCAGCTTCTCTCTCTCTTTCCCTAGTGAGGTGGGGCTCTTGGGAAGCAGGGCTCCAGGACACATTGGTGGGGTCATCTACCCAGGGAAGTTTGCTTTTTAAACAAGACTCAGAGCAATGAGGAATTGAGTTAATGGAAGAAAATATTTGGGTTTTCAGGAAGTTATCACTTTCTTCTTTCAGGTGACATTGGAGTGCAGCCTGTTCTTTCTGTAACAGTCTGTTCTTTCTCTCTTTTGCAGATGTAAGTCCTTTCTGGACAAGGAAGGATGCGCCCTTGTCTTCATATAGAAGGGCTTTTTACTGCCCACACTGTGTCCTCTTATTCTTCTCTCTTCAAGCTGCCACTAGAAAGCTGTTCCCCATACAAAGTAGGATTCAGACTTCCTTATCAGTACGCTTCCTTTCATTTCCTGGAACCCTCGCTGACCAGATATTCCTGCTGTACACGTGTGAGCTATAGCTGTTATCAGTCACTGAACACTCAACAAATATTTAATGAGTGGTTTCTATGAGCAAGGGAGTCATTATGTGTCAGTAATAGAGGGGACAAATGCACATAGTTTTGGGTTAGGCTATTTGATTTTTAAAGTTTATAGAATATCTTAACTGGAAAGTCACTCAGAAAACATTTCCAACCAAAAAAACACATAAAATTTGTTCTATCTGATTTGCTTGTGTGAATTTTTCTATGCCCCTGGTTATTCTAATTAACAGAAAAGAAGAGGAGGTTTTATTCCCATGCCCATTATAGCATGTGACTATGTTTCAATTACATTTTTCTTTTGGCTGGATAAGGGTAATGAATAGATCTTTATCAAATAATTTGATAGACTTTCTTATATCCAGAGACTTCTGCTAAAAAATAAAAAAGCTGCTCTTAGAATCCTATTTGTGCTTGAAGTTTACACTGACATTGGCAGAAAGTCAGAAAGGGGCTCCTACAAGTCAAGGCCAGTGTTGCTTTGCACTTCCACATGGTGCTTCATTTTGTTTAACAGAAATCAAAGATATATGAAACTATTCTTCTATTTTGGCAACTCAAGTCAGCCATGGCTTATTAAATGAAAGAGCTGGGTAGTCGCAGCAATGTGGTAAGATTCCAAAATCAGTGAATCAGGTAAAAGTTTCAAATGGTTGGGATACAGTCTTTTATTTTGCCCATACAGTACCCTATACTCCCCCCCTCACCTCTGAACTGGAACAAATTGCTGCTTATCTCTAAGCACACAGCAAAGTAGTAGGGGATTATTTTTATTAACTTTCTCTCTCTGTGTATGTGTATGTTTGTGTGTGTGTGTGTGTGTGTGCACGTTTGCATGTGTGTGTATTTTCAAATGTAGGCAGCCCAGTGAGAAGGAGACTCACAGAAACTGACCAGTGAAGGAATCTTACATTCAGTTCTTCTATCTCATATCAGACATGTGCATATCAAATTAAGTGATGAACAGAAATACTTGTACCAATCATAATAGCGTATATCATCTCTATATTATTGAAGTCACCCCTAGAAAGGTGTGGTGTGATTTCCACAATGACCATTTGTCCATCTATTAAATACTAGCGGATTAAACCCTTAAAAAGAATGATACATTTTCAAGAACTAAATGAGGTGGTATTTTGGTAAATGAGAATGTTGAATTACTAAGAAGTTAAATCATTTGTTCAAGTAAAAGGTGAAGAAAATAATTTGAGCCAAGTTCTTGTTGCCTCCAAAGTGTATGCCACTATGTTACCCCATCTTATGTGTTATCACTGATAACCTCCTGCTAGAAAAGAAAGCAGTGGGAATTGAACTCATCTAGGAAAGGAAGTATGGTCTTTCTTTTCCTGTATAACTGAAATTCTCCTTTCTACAGCCTTTATCATTCCTAGGTGTCTTCAGTTAACAAGGTCTATATCATTCAAATTCAGTTCTTAAGATCTCTACATATTATCAAAACCTCTACTTAGTTATTTTCAGAATCCTCTATGTTTGCAACTCTTAAAGGATGAAGTTTGCAAACTTAAATGTGTTTTTAGCACATAATCAGAAAACATCCTTATACCTCCAAGAGGATACAAATGGCTTCAGAGATGGACACCATTTATACTTAATGCATAAATGGATATGAAGTCAGATACCCCATCTCAAATAACCCACCTCTCAGCTTCCACATTGTTCTATAATGCTTTGTTCTTAAATTGAATAGAATGAGAAAATAAATGGAAGGAGTAGACATAGTCGTGGAGGAAGGAGAGCAAGGAGGCATCATGCTGCCTTCCCACTCCAAGAAAGATCTGTGTAAATCATGCTGGTGACAGAGAATCGACACTGATTTTCAAGGAAGGTCTTCTGAGAGTGGATCCAATTTTCATCAAGTGATGCAGCAACTCTAAAGTCACCTGAGCCATGGGTTTGTCATCTTTAAAGTGGTAAAAGTGATGGCATGCACCCCAAAGAATTGTGGGGGAAATTTTAATGGTTTCAGCCTGGCTCCTACCAAACTGGAAGAAGCTTTGATGTGCATAGTGTGTTTCCTTCTTTCCCACTGTCTCTTTTTTTCTGGAAAAAAAAAAAAAAAAAAAAAACAGTGTCAACCCAGAGGAGCCATATAGTCCTGGAAATGTCAATAACACAATGACATATTTATAAACTTATATGTATATATATGTAAACTCTGAGTGGCTTCTTCCAAAATTGTTTCTTTCTTTAGGAAAAACATATATTGCTCCTCATTCAATTGCAAAATGCATAGAATCAGAAGGACATGGTCTATTTCTTCCTCTCCCTACCTTCTACTGCACATGGTACAGTTGGAGTCCTTGCTATACTCCCACAAAATGAAAAATAATTTTTTTCACTGTTTGACTAACTGATTCTTTGTTCAGGGGATGTGCTAATGTTTGACTACCCCTTTGACCAGAAAGTTCATCTTTTTGTCTTGGGGCCCTCCTGATATTATTTATTGTTATTTTTGTTGTTGTTGTTGTTCATCTGTGAATGTTGAATCTATATTTGTAAATCTGGATTTTAAAAAAAGGAATGGAGAGAGTAAGATAAGACAAAGATGAGGCAACTCAATAGGAGTCTAACCATTTTTATGAAATATCAAAGAGTGATGGATAAAAAAGCGAAAAGAGAGAAGGAAAGGACTGGCAAGATAATTTTCCTGGGAGTGTTCCAACTTTGCTGAACATGCCACCCAGATTCAAGCTTGACCCCCATGTCACTGAGGGGAGACAGATGTTGTATTGTGTCTCTCTTTTTCTGTCTCTTGCTTTCTGTTTGAGAAATTCAGCCCATGGTGAGATTTCCTTAGCACTGACAATAAAATAAGATTGTAATTAAAAAGAAAGATAAAAGACCAAGACCCTCACTGCAATAAACCATCTATATTCCTAAAATTATATTTTGAAGAATGTTCCAAGCAATTTCTTTCTTTCTTTTTTTTTTTTTTCTTATTTGACAGTGGTCAGCTGTAATTTTGGGAGAGTAATTTCTTTTGGCATTTGTTTAATCAGGAACCTCTACTAAGGAGAGAGCCAAATGGAATGTCTGGCTGATCTGCTTTTTCTTCAGAATATTAAATTCATTTCTCAAGGGTTTGATTTCATGGCAGCTGGTGAGTTTGTTGTCAGACCAGGCTGGGTTCAAATTTTATTCTTGTCACTTATTGGCTCATGCAAATTGTTCTGATCTTGGCATCTCACTTGAAATGCAGTTGGTAAGGATCTCTGAGGAATATCTGAGGGTTACGTGACTTCATAAAAGTAATAGAACCTGCTTCCCGGTAAATGGTAAATGGTAAACCTGCCTTCCCAGTAAATGGCCAGTGAATTTTTATTCGATTGAAGTTGAATTTTTATGACAAATCAGTAACTTCAAGTTTGGGGGATGGAAGAAAGATAATAAGGGTGGTCGATGTTAAGGAAGGGGTTGGGTGTTGGCACATCAGTTGATCCTCAGAGCAGGTTAGTGACTGGCATGCCTTCAACTCAGAAATGAAGTCACAAAGGCTCAGCGAGTCTGGGGATCATGTGAGCAACTCTGGCAGAGGACAGTCTGTTCCAGATGCACACAGCTGTGAGCCTCTGAGGGCTAAGGTCCAGGTTTTCTGTGGGAGGAATATTATGTTCTTTCCCTTCCTGATTGGTATGGACAGAGCTCAGCACAGGCTCTCACTGTGCTTTGCTGGGACAGTGGCCATGGCATAGAGAAAGGAACACAGTGTCCCCAGGCACCCTGGACACCAGCACTAACATCTTCTCTTTCACTTCCCAGTCCTTTGAGGATGGCTTTCCCTTTCTGCCTTAGAAATAGTCCAGTCCCCCTCAGTGAGTGTCCTGGAAAGACCTCCATCCATCATGTTGACCTAGCTATGGTTCAGGAACCATCTGGAAGAAGCTCATTCTTGGTGATAGTTGAGGGTTATCAGTCTACCGAAAGGAGATATTAGAAACCTCAGCCAGGACTCGCTTTAGTCATTCTTCTCTCTGATAAAATAATCATAGACGTGTGAAATAAATATTTATTAGAAAACTAGACAGTCAGTGGCTTCTAGAACTTGAGAAGGTTTTAGAAGATTCAGAAGCTTTTCCTAGACGAATCCCACTCTACTTTGTGACTATGACTTTGGGTGACCTTGAACATTTTGACTGGAAACAAGAGAGCTACTGTATGGTATTGACAGTCCCTTTGAACACGGATGTGTCTGCTGTTATTAAGTTGTGAGATTTTTTTCAAAGGTAAAAAGCAAGCAGATATTTACTTTAGAAAGTGGAATGATAGGTTCCTTAAAAAAAAAAAACAACTTCCTTTCTATTTTCTCAGTTAACTATTAGCACTTTTTCTGATGTCTATAAATCTGAAGTCAGATTTTCGTGCATCCTTCCAGAAGTTGCAGAAAACCTTCTTTCATGGCCTCCTCCATTTCCTTACTCACCCAGCAAATGTTTGTAAGGACTTATGACATGTCTGATGTTTTTACAGGCATTGAAGGGGCAAAGGCTGTGGGTTGACTGAGTGATATTAGAGCCAAAGGTAGATTTTGAACAACAAAAGACCTGGTCCCTCTGGTTATTCTTTAAAAAGTTGCCTCTGGCAACTGTTTTGAGGGTACAACATAGATTGGTGAGGATAGAAGCAGGAGGCAAATGAAGAAGACGCTGCCATGAGAGGACTGGGGAGGATGGAGATTGGAACTATGGTGACAGAAATGGAAGTTTATTACTTAAGCCTAGCACAATCCTTTCCTATCCCCTATTTATTCCCCTCAATCTCTATTATCTGTTCAGCTAATTATACAAAGAAATGAAATAATATATGTCTCTTAATCTCTCTTTTTAAAATTTTTATATATAAAATGGAAATATTGACAAGACTATAGGATAATAGGGGTACATTTCTACACAATGCCCACTCCCAGAGCTCCATATCCAATCCCCTCCCTTGATAGCTTTCCTATTATTTATCCCTCTAGGAGCATGGACCCAGGATCATTATGGGATGCAGAAGGTGGAAGGTCTGACTTTTGTAATTGCTTCTCTACAGAACATGGATGTTGGCAGGTCGATCCATACTCCCAGCTTATCTCTCTTTCCTCAGTGGGGCAGGGATCTGGGAAGGGACGGCTCCTCTGCCCAAAAAGTCAGATTGGCATCGTGGTATCATCTGGAACCTGGTGGCTGAAGAAGAGTTAAGACATAATGCAGAACAATTTGTTGATTAATCATGAACATAAAGGCAAAAATATTGCAGATGAATATTTGGGGTCTCCACTTTGGAAAAAACTAGTTGGTCTGTTTTAGGTATATTCCATGACTTTACGAGTTTTTGCCTGTGCCTGGCATCTAATATGCACATAGACCCAGGTTATTGTCTGGGGATATGATGTCATGGTGGGAAAAAGGACTAGAAAGCTGGATCAGGGAAGATATGAGGAAACTATATAAATATTGTTAACTGTAAAGTCCATCATTTGATCTGGGTCCCATATTCAGCACAGGAGCCTATGTAACCTCTGCATCCCTGTAGGCCTGATCTTGCATTTTATGGTCACAGCTAAGAACATTTCAGGCTCCACTAACTTTGGGACCTATCTTCCTGGGGTAGTAATTAGAGTATGTTGTCCGACCTCCATTTGGAAAATGGAACATTCCATACTCTTGTTTATCCACATTGAGGGCAAGGTCCTATAGGGGCCCACAAAGGGTTCCATTATGTTGTTCCTGATGGAGATGACCAGTTACAGTGGCAAGATGGATCTGTTATAGATCTAGGCCCATCTTGTCTGTGTGGAAATCCCAGGACTCCCTGACTAGGGCCCCAGGTGATGGAGTGGCCTGATAGTGACTAAAAGGGTCATTTTTAAAGTATACCTGTCTCTTGCCCTTATTCAACTTCTGTAGCCTTAACTTTGTCTGACAAGGTTAGCTTTGGACTTATTGGGAGACATGTAATAGGAGGTAAGTGAGGAGGGTATCTAGGTCTAGGTAAAAACTGTTTCATTAGGTATTTTAAGGCATCTTTTTAAGTCTTTTAATATTGACTCACTACAAATTATTGTGCACTTTTGCTTTATGGTATGTATTTTTCCTTAACTTATTGATGCATGTATATATGCCCTGTCTCACTGACCCTGAGCTGTACCTAGGTTTTGAAGTTTTGTTAAGAAATGCACCACTTGAAATGGAGTTAAGGAGTCCTATGAGTTAGGAAAGGTCTCACCAGAGTATTGAAGTTGAAGGGTTGACATTCCATGCCTGATGTCTCTGGACACAGTCCGAAGTGAAGCATGCTGAGGTGGTACTGGTTGTACTGTTTAGGTTGGGATTGTCAGATGCAGTATCCGGTGTTACGACATGAGAGAAACATGCAGGCAAGTGAGTTCCACCCTAGAGGTTCCAGGACTGGAAGATGTATGTTCTTTATAGAGAAAGGGGAAATTTCCTGCTGTCTTAGGGTTTAAGAAAGCAATAGTTATTACTATAACCAAATTACTTGACAATTGGGTTAATTTTGAAAATCCCATTGTTAAGATTTGCTATATCATACATGAGCTCACCATAATTTATGTCCTTTGATGCTATTTACATATAGATGCATCTTATAAAGTAATGCCACCAGTTGCTTCTATTCTCCTTGGTCTTTCTGGAGACAATATTTCAAAGAACAAGTCATTATTAGAAATATATTAACAATTTGAGCCCACTGTTAAAATTCAATATGATTACCAATTTGAAGTCTTAAGTGCTTAGATTGAAGGAACATATGAATCTCTTTTGATAGCATCAGCATTATTATCACCATGTGATAATCTTTAGAAGAAACACTGCATACAGTTGGCCAAGAAATACACTGCCAACATTATCAGCTAAAGGATAATTATAGTCTCTATGGAAAACATTATTAGAATCACCAAATAAGTAAATACAATAAAACTTAAGATTAGCTTAGACCCTACTAAAATCCAAGGTGTATTTCCTCTCTAACTTGAGGACAAATCCCATAAACCTAATACCATTCTGGATACAACAAATGAGGTTCAATGCTTTAACAACTGAGAGAAAGCTTAAGCTTTTCAGGTAAAGAAGAGACTACAAAAGCTGAAAAAGAGAAAGATTGGTTCACTTAAAGTTTTTGCCAGGTCACCCCATCACCTGGGGCCCTAGTCAGTGAATCTTTGGATCCTCCTATAGATTCAATGGGCCTAGAGTTCTAATAGATCATTCTCTGTCATCACTGATCACTTCCATCAAGAACATCATCATAATTCCTCTTGTGGGCTTCTTCAGGACTGTACCCTCACTATGAAATCCCAATGGTAAGGATTGCCCCAGTCTCCAAAGGCAGTCTGGGTCATCCTACTCTGCCACTAGAGGAAGACTAGTCCTGAAATGAGTGCATCCTAGAATGTACCCAGCTGTGACCATGAACTGCAAACACAGATTAACAGGGACTCTGTGATTACACAGGTCCCTGAGCTAAATATGAATAGATATAGGTCCTGGGTCAGTTGGATGTGGTAAATAGTTAATTGTATTTATATATTTTCTTCAAGTTTAGGAGCTACTCTCTGACCTAAGCCAGCTTTCTAGACCTATTCTCAATTCTGACACAATTTGCATTTCCAGACAATATTTTTGTCTACCTGAAAATTAGATATCATGCTACAGCAAAAATTACCACAGTCATGGACCCCTAGGGATATGCCTAAAATATATTTCCTAGCTTCTATCCACCCTAAAATTTCTATCCCCATATGCTCTATTCCTGCTTTATTGTTCTGTTCATTAAACATTTTTTCCTGCTTTATGTCTTACTGCATTTCAGTCATCAGATTATATATACTACTGGGATTTTATCCTGAACCCCCTGGGCAAATGACCTCACCAACATGTCCTGGAGTCTCTTCTCTCCAGAGCCCTACCCCACTAGAGAAAGAGAGAAACAGGTTAGGGGTATGGATCGACCTGCCAATGCCCATGGCCAGTGGAGAAGCAATTACAGAAGCCAGACCTTCCACCTTCTGCATCCCATAAAGTATTTTGACCCATATTCCCAGAGGAGTAAATGTTAGGGAAAGATAATCAGATGGCTCTGAACTCCAACTCCAGTACCTAGAAAGAGAAAAAAAAATAATAAAGACACTCAGGAGTAGGTAGTAGTTGTGACTTAGAAAGGAAGAGAAGGCAGGACCATTATAACTTTAGCTTAAAAGGGGTTAGGGCTTCTGTGTTTAAAGATTCACAGTGGGGAACTGAGAATAGGTTTAAACAATAGAAGGTTTTATTAGGGTGAACTGGGTAAAAGGAAAAATAAGCAGTTATTATCAGGGGTTAAGAGTATGCAAGGTCCATAAAGTCTGTGTATAGTTAGAGAAAGTTTAGTCCCGTAAGATAAACAATTATCAACTGAGGTATAGGTTGTTTATGGCTGTAGAAGGGTATAAAAGTTTACTGGTTAGCAGAGTCACACATGTTCAGTACCCAAGAGAGGTAGCCATGGCGGATACCTGGAGCACTTCTGCCAAGATGAAGCAGCAGCCAAAGAGAGCGACCTGCTCAAAGTCCAGTGCTTTTATACATTCCCTTCTCCGTGTGTCCCACCTCTGGCTGACGTTATTCGTACGCTAATAGTCCCAAACTCCTGTTAGGGTCACAGCAGGCCATAGAAAAAATGGACAAGTATATATAAATCTAGATAGTTAGAGAAATAAAGGTCAACCCATACCTGTAATCTTGTGTGAACTAATGCATTTTCCAATGGAGGGGATGGGAACATAGACTCTTGTGGTGGGAAAGGTATGCAATTATACCCTTGCTGTTTATAATTTTGTAAGCCAATATTAAATATTTTAAAAAGAAAAATAGGTGGTAAATATTCATAATTCAGAGTGATGTTGTGGAAGTAAACTTGTGGGCAGGATTTGATGGGTAAGGGAGACATATAAGAACCATATCCTAGTTTCCAGCTGGCTAAAGAAGTTTTCTACTGTAATTCCCTGAAGAGAACTTGGCTCTGGCAGTGGGTCTCATCTTTTCTAGCTTGTAGGTGCCAGTTTGCCTGTAGCACATTTAGAAGTTATCCTATAAAGCACTTAGTATTTGCCAGGCACCAGTGACTGTGGTGTGTGCATGCGCGTGTGCGCACGCATACACGTGTGTGTGTGTGTGTGTGTGTGTGTGTGTGTGTGTGTGTGATGTATTTTAAACTAAACTTCATTCTTATGAGATGGGTAGTGTCATAGCTCCATTTAGAGCACAGGTTACATAACTAGTTATTGATGCTTCCTCTATGCTGCAATAATAATAAAAGTCACATCTTATATGCTCCTTATTTGAAAGCACATATAGTATGTTCCTTTGCATACTATAATATCTGATTTTATTAACACACACTAAGTAGGAGAAAAGTAAGGTGGTAACTAATTTTTTCAAGAAAATGTAGAACTTTAGGTGAGACCATTAGATTAGTTCTGAAATTGTCCTGGTCTGTGTAGCTGCTATAACAAAATCACCATAGCCAAGGTGGCTTAAGCATTTATTTATCATAGTAGTCAAAGACCGAGACACCTGCAGATTTGGTGCCTGGTAGGAGCTCCTCTCTTACATTGTAAATGGTTTTTATTATCTTGTTGTGTCCTTAGATATCAGAAAGAGTAAGGGGAGCTCCCTGGAGTCTCTCCTTCATAATGAGTCTACCTTCCTGATCTAATTATCTGCCACATACACCCCTTACCATGGGGACTGAGTTTTAACAAATACATTTTGAAGGAACACATATGTTTGGTCTATTGTACTATTTTAAGAAATTTTGGTAGGGAGCTGGGCTGGCTGGGTGCAAATCCTGGCTCTACCTCTTGCTATTGTATGACTGTGAACAAGTCTCATCATTCTGAGACTCAGTTTCCACGTATTATTTCCAATAATATATTGTGACCTGGGTCTATTGCCCCTCCCCATTCTTATGTTGACATCTTAAACTACAGGATAGCAGAATGTGACCTTATTTGGAAATAGGTTCTTTGTAAATGCAGTTAGTTATGATGAACTCAAATCAAAGAAAGGTGTCCATATAAAAGAAGACTTAAACAGATACATAAACCCCAGGTGTGAATATGAAAATTGAGGTTGAGGTCATGATGCTTCTACTACACAAAGGACACTGAAGATTGCCAGGACACCTCCAGAAGCTATAGGAGGGGGCAGAAAGAGAACTTTCTCTAACAGTCTTTAGAAAAAAAAAAAGCTAGGGTCACCTTAATCTTAGACTTATGCTTTCCAGAACTGTGAGACAAAACATTTCTTAGTGACTTAGTGATTAAGTCACTAAGCTAGTGGTACTTTTCTTTTAGCAGCTCTAAAAATGAGAACAAGTGATATTCACAAAATGTGCAATTTGTAGAACATTTAAAAATAGAAAATCTGAGAGAAAAATCCTAAAGATTCTAGCAGAAATCTCAAAATTATTAAGCAATATAGTAAGGCTGCAGGTTACAAAATTAATCATACAAAATTCAGTGACATTCTTCTATGCAAACACTAAGTCATAAGAAGAAATCCAGAAGTCAGTCCTAGTCACTATAGCAGCAAAAAATAAAATAAAATATATAGGCATAAGCCTGACAAAAGAAGTGTTAGCCTTGTTTAGTAAAATAATTTTAGTCACAGTTCAAGGAAACAGAAAAAGATACAAAGAAATGGGAAGATATCCCATGTTCATGGATTGAAAGAATTAATATTGTCAAAATGACTATTGTGCCCAGACTCATAAACAGATTTAATGCAATCCCCGTCAAAGCCCTGTCATTTTTTAAAGAGCACAGAAGAAAAGCTATAAAAGTTGATTGCAAGGGGGCTAGGTGGTGGCACACTCAGTCAAGTACACATACATAAGGATCTGGATTTGAACCTCCACACCCCACCTGCAGGGAGGATACTTCATGAGTGGTTAAGCAGATCTGAAGATGTATATCTTTCTCTCTCTCCCTCTCTACCTCCCCATTCCTCTCATTTTCTCTCTGTCCTGTCAAATAAAAATAAAATAGAAAGGAAAAAAAGAAAAAAAATGGCCACTAGGAGTTGTAGATTCATAGTGCTGGGCTGGCACTGGAGAGATCACACTACCAGATCTCAAATATTACAGGGTCATTGTAATCAAAACTGCCTGGTATTGGAACAAAAATAGACATACTTACCAGTGGAATAAAATTGAACATCTAGAAATAAGGCCCCACACCTATGTCAAAAATATCTCATTTTTGACAAGTGGTCCTGAAACACTAAATGGGAACGGATATTCTCTTTGACAAATGGTGTTGGGAAAATTGAAGTGTTCAGAAGGCTTTATCCAGGCCACTACATACTCATTAAGAAAGAGATACAAAAAGCCAACAGACTTACGGGAAAAAATTGCTCAAAGTCACTGAGTATAAGATAAATGCAAATAAAAGCAATAATGAAAGATACCTCTTCACTCCTATGAGAGTGGCACACATCAGAAAGGATAATAGCAGCAAATGGTGGAGAGGTTTTGGGGGCAAAGGAACCCTCCCACACTGCTGGTGGAACTGTCAATTAGTCCAACCCCTATGGTGAACAGTCTGGAGAACTTTCAGAAGGCTAGGAGTGGACCTGCCTGGTGACCCTGCAATTCCTCTCCTGGTGATAGATCCTAAAGAAATAAACAAGCCCATCTAAAGAGATCTATGTACATCTATATTCATAGCAGCACAATTTGAAATAGCCCAAACTTGGAAGCAACCTAGGTGTCCAACAACAGATGAACAGCTAAGAAAGTTGTGGCATAAATATGCAATGGAATATTACTCAGTTATTAAGAGTGAGGATTTGACCTTCTTCACCACATCCTGGATGGAGCTTGAAGAAATCATAGTAATTGAGATAAGCCAGAAAGAGAAGGATGGCTAGGGGATGTGACCTTTGGAAGAAGGGTACTGACAGATTGTCAAGAGTGAGAAAATTCTATCACTTGGTAAAGAACACCTTCCACTTCAAAATGTCAGTGCAATTTTGTGAATGTTGGTCCTCCTCACATCTTTCAAGAAGGGTAGAGTGTCTCCAGGGCACAGAATATGCTCTGAAAAAATGCTTGAGAGGATATTAGGCAAAGAAATGGAGATTTTAGATTATAACAATAGTAGCAAGTTTATGGTTATGTCCAGAGCCAAAATTACTTATTTATTAGTCTGTGACAGAAATTTCAAATACATTTAATTTTTAATGGGAGGTTAATTTCTTATAGTGCAGTTGTTGACACATGGACAAATGTTATCATTACATCATGATAGGTGTCTGCAAAATTCTCTCACTCCCAGCCTGGGTTCTGTTCCACCATCATGTACCAGGACCGTAACCCACCCCCAATAACTTCCTTCTTTATCTTCTTCCCCAGAGTCCTTTGCTTTGGTGCAACACACTAAACCAAATTCTAAGTTGTACTTTCTACTTCCCTTTCCTGTTCTTGTTTCACATGTTCTGCCGATGATCACTCATAGTCATTCCATGTTGGTTCAAGATGTCTTCTTTGGTACTGCACAGGTGCCTCTCTATTCCTCCTTGCTTGTGAGGTTCTGGGATTCAGTGGGAAAAATTTCAAGTGGCTTATACTTACCTCCCCCACCCCCATCATTGAACTGCAGGGAGCTGGGGAAAGAACCTTGCTCTACTCAAATGCCATAGTCTGCAAATTGTGATGGGCAAAGGATGATAAATCTGTAATATATGAGGAAAATATATGGCTGGCATATCAAAACAATGAGGCACATTTTAAAAAATACATGTTTAAGAAAATGGGAGTTGACTAAAAATAAGTAAATCATAAAGATAGTTCCTAATTAGAGAAAAAAAATCTATTATCAGACTGTTTATTTTGTCCTTAGTTCTTTCTTTCTTTCTTTCTTTCTTTCTTTCTTTCTTTCAACCCTGGCATCACACATGAATGACTTAACCAACAGTGGCTCAACCTTTTCATTCAGGGAAAGACATAAATAGGCAGAAAGGGAGAGAGAGAAAGAGAGAGAGAGACAGAGAGAGACAGAGAGACAGAGAGAGACAGAGAGACAGAGAGAGAGATTATGGCACCAGAGCTGTGGTATTTATTATTACATGTGGTATCTGGTTTCGAACTTGGTTGTGTGTGTACTCAACCCGTCCTTGCACACTATAATGTGTGCACTTACCCAGGAGCACCACCACCTGCCTCCCCCAGAACTTGTTTATTGAGTAATTGTTGATGGGTACTAAGAGTGATTCCATAATTTGGCTATTGTGAATAATGCAGCTATAAACATGAGGGTTTATATAGTCCTTTGAATTAGTGTTTTTACATCTCTTGGATAAATGCCTAGGAATTTTACCATTTCTCTTTACCTGTCTGGGTCTGTTGCATGCATATTGAGCTCAGGAGATAAACTGATGCAAGAAAAATGACAGTAAATTATTTTTAAAAAATCAGTTCTGGTAACACCTCCAAAGAAAATCTTGGTTGAGATAAGGGAAACAAACAGGGTTGTATGTGCCTTGTTTTTTTAGATGGAAAACTGAAATGTCACAGGGTGTGCTCTCAGCTGTCAGCTTCTAATCTAATTAGACAGGATAATTGGGGAGGCAGAGCTGATGGCTGACAAACATATTAGTCTAAATCCATTCACTCCACGATGATGCTGGCAACCTTGAGTTTCTCCTGTAACCATGTCAACCCTGGCTGGCCCAGTCATGGGAAGACAGAGGATTCTGAATTTATAGACAAAACTCTACTTTGATTTACTGAGAGTTTTCTTTCTGGTTCTTGAGATCATTGCTGAAGGGGGATCGGGCAAATATATATGGGCTAGGGGCCGATCCAAACGACACTCAGACTAGGAGAAAAGACACATTTGGAGTGAATGAGTTGGAAAGCAAAGCAGGAGTGCTGATAGCTATTAAGGAACATCCTTTTATTATCTTTAAGGAGATGTCCCTGAACAGTCTGAGTGTATAGCACGTTGCCTAGGAAACCATGTAGCAAGACACCTGTTGACATGAACAGCTGAGTGATTTCTCATATCTTCTCAGTTCTGCATCTTCAAAATGAACATGCAATTAAGACTCAGAAGAACAGCCTTTTTGGTCATTTGATCTGGTTCAATCAGTTCTTAGGCCATATTGGCTATGAAATATATATATATATATATATATATATATATATATATATGGTTTCTTTACTGAGGGATTAATGGTTTATAGTTGACTGTAAAATACAAGAGTCTGTACAAGCATAACATTTCCCACTTTTCCACATAATAGTCCAACCCCTACTAGGTCTTCCCCTGGGCTATGAAATATTTTTAATGCTCTCTTGTTGAACCATTTCTGTTGCTGCCATTACAAGCAACCATGAATTTAGTGATTTAAAATGGCCTGTGTTCAGGATCCCATAGTTGTTCTGGTGAAGCTTGGTTTCACTGGGTCTTCTATTTGGAGGAGGCCAAAAAGAATGTATTAACAAGGTCATACCCCCCCGCCCCTCCCAGAAACTGTAGGCACATACTTGCTTCTAAGGCCAACCAAGTTTTTGGCCAGTTCAATTCCTTGCAGTTAGACTGCAGTCTCCATTTCCTTTTTTATGATGATGCTTATTTATTTATTGGGTGGAAACAACCAGAGATCAAGAGATCAGCGGGTGATCAAGAGGCAGAGAGACACCTGCATCCCTGCTTCACCACTCATGAAGCTGTCCCCTGCAAGTGGGGACCAGGGCCTCAAACCTGTGTCCTTATACGTTGTCACATGTGCACTCAACCAGATGCTCCACCACCCAGCCCCAACTCTCCGTTTCCTTACTGTTGTTGACAGGATTGGTTTCTGTTCCTGCCTGATGTTTATATCCTGGTCCTGTACTCCATGACTCTTCCCTCTGACATCAATAGTACAAGTTCCGTTCCTGGTCCAGATTTCTCCAATTTCCTCTCTTGCTTCTTCTTTCTAGTTCCACCTGGACAAGGTTCCTTTGCTTCACAGGATCCAGGAATTAAAACATGCATATTTTGGGGAAGGGAGGTAACTGAGTGGTTTCCATGGACTCATTAATGACTTAAAATTATTTATTTATTTATTTATTTATTTATTTATTTATTGCTTCCAGGGTTGTTACTGGGACCTGGTGTCTGTTCTACAAACCTACTGCTCCTAGTGGCCATTTTTATTCCTTCATTTTGCATAGGATAAAAAGAAATTGAGGGGGGAGAAAGAAGATAGAAAGGAGGAGAGAAAGATAGACATATGTAGACTTGCTTCACTGCTTGTGAGGCGATCCACCTGGAGGTGGGAAGCCAAGAGCTCAAACCAGGAACCTTGAGCTGGTCCTTGCTTTTTGTACTATATGCATTTAATCCAGTGTGCCACCACCTGGTCCCCAAAATGTTTTATCTTCATGTAGTTCAAATGTCCTCCTCTGGAACTTAGCTATATGATTAGTTTTTATTCAGCAAAAGTTTTCTGTAAAGACTATCTGAGGTTTAGTTTTGGTCCAGGCACCATTCCAGCTATCACACTTGTGCCAAATTATTGGGGCTGAAAAGGATGACATTACACAAAAGAAAAGAGATACTTTCATTGCATTGTGACTAAAAGACAGTCTTGATTGCCTGTAAATCATAGGCCTTGAAGACTTAGGGGTGCTTTTGGGCTCTCGCATTAGTCTAGTTAGTCAAGATTATTGACATGGAAATATCTATAAAAATGTAACTACCAAGTTGGGGGTAGAGCCAAGATGGAGACTTGGAGACAACACCTGGTGTGAACTCCAAAAAGAAGCAGCTTATAACCTGGGATTCTCTGGAGAGGCCACCAGGTTCCAGATGCTAACATAATGACAACCAGACTTCCCTAGACAGATGACCCCACCAATATGTCCTGGAGCCCTGCTTCCCCAAAATCCTACCCCACTAATGAAAGAGAGAGACTGGCTGGGAGTAGGGATTGACCTGTCAATGCCCATGTTCCGTGGGGAAGCAATTACAGAAGCCAGACTTTCCACCTTCTGCATCCCATTATGACCCTGGGTCCATACTCCCAGAGGGATAGAGAATGAGAAAGCTATCAGGGGAGGGGATGGGATATGGAGACTGGGTGGTGGGAATTGTGTGGAGTTGTACC
Source organism: Erinaceus europaeus (assembly GCF_950295315.1). Classification (NCBI taxonomy): domain Eukaryota; kingdom Metazoa; phylum Chordata; class Mammalia; order Eulipotyphla; family Erinaceidae; genus Erinaceus; species Erinaceus europaeus. The sequence goes on from NC_080172.1 coordinate 113,368,195, forward strand.
CCTTTTATCCTATAGTTTTTGTCAGTGTTTCCTTTTTATAAATAAAAATTAAAAAGTAATTCAAATGCACAGTGAAATAAATGATTGAAGATATGAAAAAGTAACAAAAATATTATACCACACTGACTTTGTCACAAGTATAATGAGCATGGATTGTAGGGCTAGGTCAATAACTCACTTGGATGGTGTGCTGTTCGCCAGATCTAAATCTCTTTCACCCACCATTGAACCCCAGTTTCTAGTGAAGTAGATATTTGAAGTTCTTGAATTAAGGTGTAACTGCCAACTCCCAGTGTACATTCTCTTTCTTCTATATTCAAAAACTACTACTGAGTATCTACTTTGCTAAAAACTGAATATCACAGAATTTATAATACAGTGCAGGTATTATGTGTAGGTAAAGTTAACATATGGGGCCCTTTGTTTCAAAGTTAGGAATAATTTCAGAGGGTCACTATAGAACATTAAAACCAGACATGGGATCCTACTAGGCATTGGTCCTGAGAGGAACACAGATCAGAGCCTATGAAAATTGCCCCTAGATCAAGAAGCTAGATTGGGCAGTACACAAACCTGTTATGACAGTTGTCATGAGAACTCAGTTTTCAGCTCTTGAACCTCTCATCATGACTACAATGTGTCTTTGTTTAGACTGGAACTACAAAATAATGTTTAATTAATTGATAGTTTCAAGTACCCTGATGTTACAAAAGGGATTGCCTTAGTCTTCCATAGAAAAGATGTTGGATTATCTATGCAAGTAATAGTATATATATATATATAATAATTAATTAATTTCTTGGATAGATACAGAATGAAATTGAGAGAGGAGGAGATAAAAAGGAGAGAGACACCAGCAACCCTGCTTTATCACCCATGAAACTTTCTCTATGTAAGTGAGGACCAGGATCTTGAACCTGAGTCTTTGTGTATTGTAATATGTGCGCCCACCCAAGTGCACCACTGTCCAGCCCCTGAGAGCTAATCTTATTAACTGTGGTTGATAGCCCAATCAGTGCTATGCACTACATTAAATTCTTCTGTTTGTGTCACTGAATCAACACATGGTTCTATATATTAGAAATCATATCTTCTCAACTTTTCACATGAGGAAACACATTTTGAGAAATTGGGGGATTTCTAAGGGCCGGGTGGTGGCATATTCAGTTAAGATCATGTAGTATTGAGTGCATGGACTGGTGCGAGGGTCTGAATTGGAGCCTCCACTCCCTATCTGCAGGATGGATGCTTCACAAGTGGTGTGGCAGGCCCACAGGTGTCTATCTTTCTCTTTCCCTCTCTATCTCTTCCTCCTCTCTCAAATTCATTCTGTCTCTATTTTTAAAAATGAGGGGGGAAATGGCCATCAGGATCAGTGGAATCATATGCCAGCACCGAGCCCCAGAGATAACCCAGGAGACAATTTTTTCTTTTAAAAGGAGGGGGAGCATGTTCAAGATTCACTAGGCTTGTCAGTGGTGTTTCAAGCAACTTGCTTAACATCTCTTCAAAGCCAAAGCAAATATGTCCAGTTTCCCCATCACGAGTTGCCCTATCTGACTTTTGGGGAAATCCTCAAGTTAATTTTATTTCCAGTGAAATAGGATTGCCAATATTGATTCAATCTAGACTTGGCTCTGTATAAATCACTGGAAACTGTCCAGGCACTCGCAGTCAACTAGACCACTGCTAGTCCCCTTGAAGGTTAACCCCTAGAAGTTGATGGCGGGGTCTGGTTTATCATGGGAGATTACAAGGGCTGGAGAAGGAAATAGTTGTCAAGAGCATTGCATGAGGCCTAGTCCATAGTGTTCTGTAAGATCTAACTGGCATCTTCTTATTCTCTTTGTATGTCAAAGTCTACTACAGAACCCAGCAAGTGGAGGGTGTGCACTCATGTTTTCAAATAAAGAGATGGGCATTATTAACAAGCTGGAGAAAATAACCATCATCCTGTAATTTGAAAAACAAGATTGTATTTTGCATAGGGAGAGAGTAACAGTGCAACAGTGAAGCTGTCAGTAGGTAGAAAAATAGAAAGTAATTAAAAATCTTATTGAGAAGAAAGAGTTAATAGAGAGAGGCAGAATGGGGTAGTGAAGGAGGGAAAACATCTTACCTTGGGCTTTCACCTCTGTTTTCAGGGGTGAAGCATTACCTATGGGTGATTATTTCCCTCTCCTGTTGGCTTTCAACCTGAAGTTTAATAGGATGATGATATATATGTATATATTAGACCATGAAACCAGAATTTTGACCTGCTAGGTTAATAAACACTAGCAGTAACTGTAACTCACAAATTACAGGTCCCAATTTTCACAGCCGGGTTGCAGGCATTAATTAAAACTGGTGTTGCAAATCACAGCATTTTAGAATGCCTGCAATGCGTAAATTATCAATGGTGTTTCTACCTTAATTTAAAAAAGCAACTTCTGTAATTTTTCAAAGAAGAGTACCTTAGGCCGGAATAAGTCCATCTCTCATGCTCTCGGAGTCATTAATGCACTAGGTTCAAATGGAAGTCTTTAATGTCTTTCAATATGCTTGAGGAAAAATTACCAGACTCATGACTAGGGCCAACTCTGTGCATTGTAAACTACATAAATAATTAAGGGCAGGTTACCATGAGCATGTTTTTGGCTTGGTTGGGTTATCTTATTCCCTCTTCTGTCACCTGAAAATCTGTTTCTCTTGATGGTGTATTCACAGGATAATTATTGTCCCTTAAGTGGTAAAAAATTGATTCTTGGGGAGGACACTTAGATATCAAGATGCTATGGCCTTCCAAAGGACCACAGCACACTAACTAATAAAAAGTTTATCTCGAGTATTAAAATTGCATGGCTTAGGATTGGGGAATAGGAAAAAGATTTTTTAATGTATTTTTTTACTTATAAAAAGGAGACATTGACAAAAACCATAGGATAAGAGGAGCACAACTCCACACAGTTCCCACCACCAGAACTCCATATCCCATCCCCTCACCTAATAGCTTTGCTATTCTTTATCCTTCTGGGAGTATGGACCCAGGGTCATTACACTCCTTAGTGATAGGACAATGGTTTTTTTTTTTAACTTTATTTACTTTTTAAATTTTTTTTATATTTATTTGTATTTATTTTTCCCTTTTGTTGCCCTTGTTGTTTTAGTTGTTATTGTTATTGTAGTTGATGTTGTCATTGTTAGATAGGACAGAGAGAAATGGAGAGAGGAGGGGAAGACAGAGAGAGGGAGAGAAAGACAGACAGCTACAGACCTGCTTCACCACCTGTGAAGCGGCTCCCCTGCAGGTGGGGAGCTGGGGGCTAGAACCAGGATTCTTATGTTGGCCGGTCCTTGCTTCACTCACATGCTCTTAACCCGCTGCGTTACCGCCCAACTCCCCCCAAAACTTATTTTTTAATTAACTTTATTTATTGGATAAAGACAGCCAGAAACTGAGAGGGTGGGGAGGGGAGAGGAACAGGAGACACCTGCACCACTGTTTCACCACTTGCAAAGCTTTCCCCCTGCAGATGGGGACCAGGGGCTTGAACCTGGGTCTTTGTGCCCTGTACCACCACCCAGCCCCCAAACTTTATTTATTTAGTCTGATAAGATAGAGATATTGAGAGAAGAGGGAGATATAGAAGAGGGAGTGAAAGAGACACCTGCAACACTGCTTCGCCACTCATGAAGCTTTCTCCCTGTATGCGGGGTCCAGGGGCTTGAACCCAGGTCCTTGGTCATGGTAACATGTGCACTTAGCCAGGTGCGCCATTTCCCCAACCCCTTTTTAATGTTTAGAGAAACTTGCTCCAGTGGAGAGGTTCTGTAAGCTTGATTACAAACCATCCAGCCACTCTGCGGTTTGTAATAAAGAGATAACTCAGTGTTTTTCAAAGGACACTGCAATGGAATGGATTGATCTTGCAATAATTAATTTGTTGAAATGCTAGTCCCCACCCAGATGGCTCTGAGATGTGGGGGCTTTGAGAGATCATTAACTATTGAGCATAGAGCTTTGTGAATGGCTGGGGCTCATGTGGAGTGACTCCAGCCAGGAAGGTAAGCTGACCGTTTCTCCCTCTCTGGCTCTAAGGGGCCCAGAGATTTTGATATGAACACTCAATTTATTCCGGGGTGGGCTTGGGTATATATAAAGAAAGTTAAACAAAGAACATTCTTCAAATACATCAGAAATTACAGGTTTCTTAAAGGTCAGCTTGCCCCTATGGTAGGGGACTGGTATGACAAGAATTGATGCAATACATAAAGGTCAAGACAGTTATTCTCCATGATGAAAACAGGTTAATTATCTAAAGGCATTTGAGAAAAGCATAGGGGTTAAAACAGTAGGGTAGAATAGAGAGAAGATAAACAAGACTTGATGTAAATCATAGATATCAAAAGGCATAAGGAAATAGAAGTTTTTGGGGTTTTCTCTGTCTGGTGTTTGAGGTTTAAGATGGAGTGTGTTTCTCCTTTGTGAATGAACCTTAAAGCAGGCAGCCATGTGGCCTGCCAATATGAAGAAACTAAGTGCAAGAGGTCTGAAGGTTTTCTGTGAGCCTGAGAGGCTAACAAGGCAAACTTAGTCTGGGAGACTTTTTCCATCTTGGCTCATCTCTATGACGAGAGAGGCTAGCAAGCGGGGCGTCTTTCCAGACCTCCATCCAAGGATGGAAGAGCTCCCCTAAGCTTTACCAAGCTTTCACATAGTCCCATAGTGAATGGGATCACTGCTTCTACAAAAGGAATCCCAGAGATGCCTGTTGCCTCTTCCAGTCATGTGAGATGATAGGGCCATCCCTGACCTTAGAAGGTTGTGATCTGAATTCAGGTGTGCTGGTACACTGGTCTTAAACATGCAGTTGATGTAAGAACTGTATTTCTATTGTTTGTAAGCACCTGGTCTATGGTACTTTGCTACAGAAGTATATAGTTTAATTTTACTAAAGCAGCAGTACTTTTCTCATACTGCCTGAGTAAGACAAGTATTCTGTAGAGAAAATAAAAAAATTGAAAACAAAACAGAAGTAAAAGTGTTCACTGTTGCTGTGAACTGGTGCAGGTATTTCTAAAAAAGAGTGAGAAAGGGGGGTGGGTGGAGGCGCACTGGGTTAAGCACATATGTGCTTAACCCAGCTAAGTTAGCAACAGAAAGGTCCCGGTTCAAGGCCCCGGATCCCCACCTACGGGAGTGGGGTGGGAGGGTCGTTTCACAAGTGGTGAAGCAGGTCTACAGGTATTTCTCTGTCTCTCTGCCTCTATCTTCCCCTCCCCTTCCAATTTCTCTCTGTTCTATCCAATATTAAAAAAAAAAAAGAGGAAAAATATGGCTTCCAGGATCAGTGGATTTGTAGTGCAGGCACTGAGTCTCAGCAATAATCCTGGAGGCAAATAAAAAAATAAATGCAAATTAAAATAAAAGAGTGAGAACATCAGACTGGAAGAAAAGAATAAATAATGATAAAATCTTAGACTCAGATGACAGCTCTAGAAATGTGTGTGTTGGGTCAGAGAAAGGAAAGGGATAAGGGGAAATACAATGGAAGTTGTGGAGTTATCTTTTAAAAACATTTACTTTGAGGGAGAGAGAGAACATACTCTAGAATATGTGGTGCTGGGAATTGAACTTGGGACCTCCTGGTATAAGCCCAGTGCTCTAGTCACCCTGTCACCTCACTGGCAACAGCTTCGATGTTTCTGTTGCATGGTATAGAGCGACAGAAGTGGTGACAATAAAGAAAACAGAACTTCAGGGTAGGTAATAGAAGATAGAAAGGAAATTAACAAAGAAATGAACAAAATCACAGGGCTGGTCAGCACAATCACCTAGTGTAAGGTGGACAGTACGTTTCCACACATCTGTTTTGGGGAAGGCGAAGATGTCAAACTTGAAATCTCCTTGGCTTCTCCAGAATGTTAGTAACATCTCTAATAGGTTCAACTTGAACCGTGTACTCACCCCTGAACAGTCATCTAGCATCACAGGCCCATCACAGGCCAGCTCCTCATGGGGCGCGAGCGCTTCCACACTACGATCATCCTCTCTGGCATTATGCTATTCCACTGCAGAATACTGTGCCCCAGGATGGTTCCGAAGCCCCCATGTCCACTTGGTCGATTCCAAATTATATTCCTCCATGAGGATCATTTCTGGAACCATCCGTTCCACCCTGGTTCCATGGCTGCCAGTTCTTAGCAACATCGCCCCGCCAGATATTCGTTGGGATGCGGCATCATCTAAGTTCATTTCCCACGTCTACGCTCGACCGGACCTACCAATATACGCGGATATCTTCGCCCACCCTGCCCAACGCTTGACGTCTCGTCACCCAATCTGTTCCCCTACGCCTACACTGAACTTCTCTGTTCCAGTCTCTTGGAAACAGAGTTGGCAGTCAGCTGAGGTAAAAAACAAACACCTCATCACAGACCCCTGCAAGCGTCAACCCGGCTTTGACCTAGCACGTTATGATTGGGCCCTCCTCAATCGCTATCGAACAGGCCATGGCCGGTGCGCCGCTATGTTCCATCGCTGGGGAGCCAGAGACGACCCGAACTGCCCCTGCGGCTCCAGACAGACTATGACCCACATAGTCAACGACTGCCACCTCTCCAGATTCAAAGGAGGTCTCGAAACTTTACATCAGGCTCAACCTGACGCTGTTGACTGGCTACATAAGAAGGGCAAATGCTAGAAGAAGAAGAACAGGCCCATGGTAGTGGAACTAGTCCCGGTGAAAGCAAATAGGAGGGACACCTATGAGCACTGCATCACCACACAAGCAAATACCAAAAACCAAGGTCAGTGTGGTGGTACATGAACACACGTTACAGTGCGTAAGGACCTGAGTTTGAGCCCCTGGTCCCCACCTGCAGGGGGAAAGCAGGGATGTAGATGATATCTCTCTGTTTCTCACCTTCTATATCCACCCTTTCCCTCTTAATTTCTGGCTGTCTCTATCCAATAAATAAATAAATATTTTTAAAAAGAATGACAGCTTTTTTCAAAAAATGATATGCTCTTGCCAGACCAGAGAATAGTTATTTTTCAAAATTCATTTGTTTATCTTTATTATTATATTTATTTATTTATTTATTTATTTATTTATTTATTTATTGGAGAGAGATGGTCAGAAATTGAGAGGAAAGGTGGAGATAGAGAGGGAGAGAGAGAAACACCTGAAGCCTTGCTTTACCACTCGTAAAGCTTTCTACCTGCAGGTGAGTATGGGGGGCTCCAACCCAGGTCCTTGTGCACTATAACATGTGGGCTCAACCAGGTATGATACCCCCCCAGCCCATGAGAACAGTTATTTGAGATTAGTAAAAATTGGCATTGACATGATACCATACAGCACTGCTTTCCCATGCTGCCTGCAGTGCCTCAAAAATAGTATTCTCTCTCTCCTCCCTCTCTCTCTCTCTCTCCCTCTCCCCTTCCCCCCACCTTTCTTTCCCTCTCTCTCTGCCTCCCACTCCAGGGTTATTGCTGGGGCTCTGTGCTCTCACTAAGAATCCACCACTTCTGGCTGCCACTTTTATGTTCTAATTTTTATTAGATAGTACAGAGAGAAATTGAGAGAGGACAGAGAGATAGAGAGAGAGAGAGTGAGAGAAAGACAGACACCTGTAGCCCTGCTTCACCACCTGTGAAGCATCCCTTCTGTAGGTGGGGACCGAGGGGCTTAAATCTGGGTTCTTGCACTTGGTAATATATGCACTTAACGGATGTGCCTGTGCCAGGTCCATATATATTTTTTACTCTGAATCTTTGTTGCATCCATTACACTCACTGGGAGGGTGGTGTTAACAAGACCTACCCCATAGGCTTTTGTGAGGATTAAAAGATAAAATGTAGGCACCTAGTAAGTAGTAGTCAATGTGACTTCACTCCTTTTCAATGAGAAATACTATTCAAACAAGAAGGGTATTTTATGTCAATTAAAAGGTGTCCACAATATGCAACTAAATGAGGAGATCCACGATTGCATTCATAACTTAGTGACTGGGCTTTCAATGAGCTTATTGATTCCCTTTTTCTCTATAGGCTTATTTTTCTTCTCCTCTTTTTTTTTTAATTATTGCCTTTACTTATTGGATAGAGACTATCAGAAATCAAAAGGGAAGAGGAGGGAAAGGGAGGGAAGGAGAGAGGGAGGGATGGAGGGAGGGAGAAAGAGAGGGAGAGAGAGAAAGAGAGAGAGAGAGAGGGAGAAAAAGAGAAACCTGCAGCCCTACTCCACCACTTGCAAAACTTTCCCCCTGCAGGTGGGGTCCAGGGGCCCGAACCCAGGTCCTTGCGTGTTGTTACATGTGCGCTCAACCAGGTGAACCACTGTCCAGCCCCTTTCTTATCCTCTTTCAATATCCCTTGGATCTTATAAAGTACTATTACGATCTGATTTTGACATTGCCACCCCCACGCCCCCACCAGCCTTGCTTGAATAGTGTCTGGTAATGACTCAAATACCAAGAGAAGAAGCACCCAGTCCCCCCGAGGATGAGAACAGTCACGGTGCACTGAGAAGGGATTTGTTCCTGCCTTAGTATGCTGGATTGCTGTAACAAACTGAACAACACATACTTAAACCACACACACACACACACACACACACACACACACACACACACACACACGACTGATTGTCTCACAGTTCTGGAAGCTGGAAGTCTAAGGTCATAGTGTCTGCAGAGTTAGTTCCTTCTGAGGCTGTTCTCCTTGACTCTTAGAGAGATGTCCTTGCCCTCTGTTTTCAGGTGATTTCTTCCTGCCCCTATCCTGAGTTTTCCCAGCAAAGAATCCAGTTATATTGGGTTAAAATTCTATCAAATGGCCTCACGCAACTTAAAAAGTCCGTCTCCAGTAGACTCACATTCTGAGTTTGGTACTGGAGTTAAGGGGAACTTAGTTTAGTCCAGCTTCTTCTGTGTTCCCTGAGCCCTTGAGCAAGGTTGTTAATTGCTCAGTTGTGCTTGAAGTTCTTTTTGATTTGGAGCACTAAAACTTTCACGGGAGTATCAGTAAAAAGAGAGTTCACTGAGGAGTTACAGTGTGTGGCTTGTAAAAAGAACTCACTTGGATAGTTTGCTCATTTGTTACGTGTGCGACTCAAGTTTGAGCCCCAGCACACCGAAGGGAACTTTGGTGCTATAGCCTACCTCTCGCCCTCTTAAAATGTTTTTATTTAGGGGCCGGGCAGTAGCACAGCGGGTTAAGCGCACATGGCACAAAGCACGAGGACCTGCATAACGATCCCGGTTAGAGCCCCCGGTTTCCCACCTGCAGGGGTATCAATTCACAAACAGTGAAGCAGGTCTGCAGGTGTCTTTTTCTCCTCCTCTCTGTCTTCCCCTTCTGTATCCATTTCTCTCTATCCTATCCAACAACAATGGCAGCAATGATAGCAACAATAACAACAATAACAATGATAAACAACAAGGTCAAAAAAAGGGAAAAAATAACCAGGGAGCAGTGAGTTCACAGTGCAGTCACGAGCCCCAGCGACAACCCTGGAGGAAAAAAAAAAAAAAAGAAAAAAATTATTTAATATTTGATAGAGACACAGAGAATTTGAGAGGGGAGAGGAGGTAGAGAGGGAAAGGGACAGAGAGGCACCTGCAGTCCTGCTTCACCACTTGTCCCTGCAGGTAAGGACCAGAGTCTTGAACCTGGATCCTTGCACGCTGTAATGTGTGCGCTTTACCAGATGCACCACCACCCCACCCCACCCCCCGTCAGTCATCTTTTTCTCTCCATACACATGGCCCAACCACTCCCATGAAAAATACCAGTCCCTCTACCTTCCTTTGACACATTTGATGGTTCTATCTTCTCTGAATATGACCTGATCTTGCAGTCTCTGAAAGCAAGACCATTCTCAGATTCTGAAAGCTGGGAAATGCATTTGTATTACTCTCTGGGGCTTTGATGAAAAAGATCGTCTAAGTAAAAGCATTTGGATGAAAGCAACAGATTCAAAATATGCAAATGATGAAACATTCATTCTGGAATCATATCAGAAGCCAAACTCCTACTGCTACAAAATGGAGTTCTCCCATCTGGGAGAACTGGAGTTCTGCAGTCTCTGTTTATATACTCCCTTCCAAGGTACCCTGCTTCAGGGCACACGAATACTCCCTAGACACCCAGTGCAATTCTTGGTGCCTTTTGTTTTCTGCCTTGGTCCATTCACAAAGGATGGAGGGGGCTATTGCAAACAGTGCCTTGGGGTTTCTATTTTTTATAAATGAAAAACTTAATAAAAAGGACATTTGCACACCTCCAATTATGACAGCTGTTTCAAATGGAAGTGCTTTGTTGTATGACACATGTGGAAAGATAGTGCCTGTGCCATGCTGACATTCCTACTATCTTAATGTTTTCCATCTTGAGTCTGCTAACTTCTCTTCTGTACTGCTTGACATCCCTTTCTGTGCTGGCTTCACCCCCATCTCTTCTGCACATTTAAAAAAATCTATTGGTCTTCGTTTTCCTGGGGTGTACAGAGGAAGATCAGCCAGCAGTCTGGTGAGTGCAGGGTATCAGTGCAGGATCTGTCAAAAGGTTGGTCTTGATTCTGACTTCATTTGCCCTGAAGGCAGACCTCACTCCCATCTGCACAGTCTACTGTGGTAGATGGACTTGGAAGTCTGATTTTTAAAAACATTGTGTTTCAGCTTGGGAGATTTTTGTGTTTCAGCTTGGGAGAAACACTCTTATAAACTCAACGTCTCAGGTTCTACCCCTGACATTGCATATGCCAGAGTGATGTTCTCTCTCTCTCTCTCTCTCTCTCTCTCTCTCTCTCTCTCTCTCACACACACACACACACACACACACACACACACAAATAAATAGTTTACTCAATTGTTATATTCTCTTTTCTAATCACTATCTCTCTCCACTGTGGACTTTGGTAGAGGGATTATATTAGTGCTTTAGTGGGAGTTGGGGGGGTATGGTGGCGCACCCGATTACATGCACACAGTACGAAGCACAAGGACCCACACAAGGATCCAGGTTCGAGTCCTCCTGTGGCGGGGGAGGCAATGCTTCACAAGTGGTGAAGCATATCTGCAGGTATTTATCTTCCTCTCTCCTTCTCTCTCTCTCCCCTCACTATTTATCTCTGTCCTAGTGAAGAAAAAAAATAGGTGGGAGTGGCAGTAGGGAAATTCATTTAGAGGAGACAAGAAAACGTGCATCTGAAATAAGAATAGGCATGTAAACTAAGGTCATCTCAAAGAAATAAATAAAAAAAACTTGTATCTATAAAACATCCAGTTTGGAGTATTATCATTCCTATACATTTGTTTGCCGCCATGGTTCTCCTAGTGTAATCCCTGAACAAGTAGCATCAGTATCAACTAAAATTTCGCTAGAAATATAACTTCTCAGGTTCCTTACTGCAGGATTCAGAAGCTCTAGGGTAGAGACTTAAAACTACGGGCCATAAATATATAAGAAGCCCTCCAGGTGATTCTCCTACACATACAAACCCATTTTTGTCCCGGCAACTACTCTGTGTGTGTGTGTGTGTGTGTGTGTGTGTGTGTGTGTGTGTGTGTGTCTGTGTGTGCATCCCTAATATACATTATTTGGGTTTATTTGCTTTGGACCTTTATATCAATGGAGTCATACTTTATGTGGTGTACTTTTTGATGGTTTCCTCTACATAAAGTCTTTGAAGTTCATACATATTCATGTGTGTATCCACAAGGTCATTCATTTTACAGCTATGCAGACTCCAATGTGGAATACGTGACGGTTTGTTTATACATCTCAGAGTCAATAGACATTTGGGTTTTTCCTAGTGTTTCACTACATTGTGCAGTGCAACCATGAACATTCATGAATATTTAACTGACACACCTGTGTGAAAGAATGTCTCCAGGTGCTTCTCACAGATTTTCATGTCAAGATGAACATGGAAATTTGTTAGATTTGTAAACAGACATAAACATGCTTCTTAGGGCCTGCAGTGGATTCTTATCCTTGTTTCTCTGAATTCTTTGATGATCCTTTTACATGTAGAGGTAAATTCTGTCTCTCTCTCTCTCTCTCTCTCTCTCTCTCTCTCTCTCTCTCTCTCTCTCCTTGTCTGGCTTGTATCTGGGTTTTTAGAGACAAATGAGCTTTTGCAAGTTAGATACATTCCCCCAAATGAAAAGGGTCTTAGAGAATCTCTGAACAAGCTTCCCTGGTATCCTTAGCTGAAGGTTACTCTGACTCACTGTGGGCTCCTTTGTGTGTTTGAGTGACAAGAAACTGTAGCAAAGTTTTCAGCCACAAAGTTGCAGATGCTTCCATGACGCCATCCTGACTTCCCTGGGCATATGACCTCTCCAGTGTGTCCTGGAGCCCTGCTTCACCAGAGCCCTGCCCAACTAGGGAAAGAGAGAGACAGGCTGGGAGTAGATCAACCAGTCAACACCCATGTTCAGCAGGGAAACAATTGCAGAAGCCAGACCTTTCACCTTCTGCACCCCATGACCCTGGGTCCATATTCCCAGGGGGAAAACGAATAGGAAAACTATCAAGGGAGGGGATGGGGTACCTCTTCAGAGCCCTGCTTCTCTAGGGAAAGATAGAAACAGGCTGGGGATATGGATCGACTTGTCGATGTTCATGTCCAGAGGACAAGCAGTTATAGAAGTCAGACATTCCACATTCTGTGCCCCCCAAAAGAATTTTGGTTCATACTCCCAACAGGGGAGAAGTGACAGGGGAAGATAACCAGAGGGCTCGGAACTCCAATTCCATCAGGTCCTGGAGAGAGAAGTAGAGAAAAAGGAAAGGCAGTAAGAAGTAGTAATAGGTGTAGGTGTGATTTAGAAAGGAAGAGAAGGCAGGACCATAGGGAATAAAAAAGATCAAATACATAACAACACAGACAGATAGTTGTAGAAATAATAGTTTATCCATATCTGCACCCTTGGGAGAACTAGAAGAAGTAGAGCTACAAAGCTCTGGTGGTAAGAACGGTGTGGAATTATACCCCTGTTATGTTATAATTTTGTAAATCAAGATTAAGTCAGTAATAAAATTTCAAAAAAAGTCATTGTATTGAACAATTCCATGGACATAAGATATCCAGAGAAGTCATATCTCTAGAGACAGAAATTAGATGAATGGTTGCCATGGGTGGAGAGGAGAGGCAGTTGGAGAGTCACTACAGTTGGGTTTCTTTTGATGACCCTGGAAGTAGTCTGGAAATAGATTGCAGTAATAATAATACAACTGAGTGAATAAATACATTTTAGAAACACTTTCAAGTTGTATGTCTTGACAGCATGAACTTCTGGCTTGCAATTTGTATCTCAGTAAGAAAGAGAGAGGGAGGAAGGAAGGAAGGAAAGAAGGAAGGGAGGAAGGGAGGGAGGGAGGGAGGAAGGGAGGAAGGGAAGAAGGAAGGAAGGAAGGAAGGAAGGAAGGAAGGAAGGAAGGAAGGAAGGAAACTAGCTCTTTTGGACTTAGATTTATTTTTTTCCCTTTTTAATTTTTTATTAGTGATATAGTAATGATTACCAAGATATTAAGATAGCAAGGGTACAATTCCATACAATTCCCAGCACCAGAGTTCTGGTCTCTTCCCCTCCATTGGAAACTTCTGTATATATATTTTTTTATAGACACAGATTGAAATTGAGAGGGAAGGGGGGTTAGAGAGGGAGAGAGACAGAGAAACACCTGCAGCTTAATGTCCCCACTCGTGAAGCTTCCCCCTGCAGGTGGGGACCAGGGTCTTAAACCTGGTCCCTCATGCACCTTAGTGTGGGTGCTTAATCTCTTGCACCATGGCCTAGCTCAAAACTTCCAAATTCTTTATCTTTCTGGGAGTATGGACTCTTATTCCTGGACTAGAGGTTTCACCTGCTTCAGCTTCCTGGGTGTGGTGGTCAGTGACAGAGAGGATGAAGCTGGAAGCCTCCAACATCACTTGCGAGACTATGTCAGGGGCAGTAAATAGAAAGGTTGTGTATATGCTGTATCCCCGGGGTAAGGCTGAGAGTCCTTTGTGGTGGCAAGAGTCTATTCTTTCAGTCCCCTTCCAACAATTTTATAAACATCTAATACCTGGCGTTATATCAGTTTTTTTTATTAGTGATTTAATAATGATCAATAAGATTGTGGCACAAGAGGGGTACAATTCCACACAGTTCTCATGACCAGTGTACCCATACCCTCAATTGGAAGTTTCCTTATTCTTTATTCCTATGGGAACATAGACCCAGGATTATTATGGGGTGCAGAAGGTGGGACGTCTGGCTTCTGTAATTGCTTCTCCACTGGACATGGGAAGAGGCTGGTTGACCCATACTTCCAGCCTGTTTCTATTTTTCCCTAGTGGGGCAGGGCTCTGGGGAGTTGGGATTTCAGGACACATTGATGAAGTTGTCTGCCCAGGAAAGTCAGGATGGCATCATGGTATCTTCTGCAACTTAGTGACTAAAAGGTGGTAAGATATAAAGCAGAAAAAATTTTGAAGTAAGCTATAACCTAAATGTAAGAATATAGCATGTGTCGGAAGGAGCTAAGAAGTCTATTTTAGGTATATTCCAAGCGGCCTTTGACTTTACTAATTGTTGCCTGAGCCTGACAGCTAACATGCCAGTGGACTAAATGTATTGTCTGGGAAGAAGGTGTCAGAGTTGGGAATAGGACTAGAAAGTTGGATCAGGGCAGAGAGTAGCTCCCAAATATGGAAAAAGTATATAAATATTATTAAATGTAAACCCCATCAACCTGATGATCCGTTCATATTCAGCACAGGAGCCTGTGTAACCTCTGCATCCCTGTTGATCTGAGCTCAATGTCACAGCTGGGAACATTCTAGGCTGCACTCATTTCAAGACCTATCTTCCTTGAGTGGCAGGTTATGTTGACCCAGCCTCCCTTCAGAGAATGGGGCAGTTTCTACCACTGTTGTTCTACATTGAGGGGAAGGTCCTGTAGAGCCCCCAAGAGGGTTTGTGATGTTGTTCTTGATGGAGATGACCAGTGATGGTAGAGAGAGGTGTAGACCCATCACATCTGTGTGGGAATCCCAGATTTCCCTGACTAGGGCCTCAGACGATTGTGTGGTTGACTTATATCTATAGGCAAACATTCTGAACTCCTGTCTAACCCAAAGTCTACCTACATAAGGGATAATAGTTTTACCTGGGATTGATATTGTATTTTACTTGTTTGTTTGTGTTTAGTTTTTATTTTGTCAAGGTATACAATGATGTGGAATGATAATTGTGATTAGCCTTTTGTTAACTGCTAATGAAATTTAAATCAATTTATTAATCATTTCAGTATTTTGGGAGATGCTAGTCCACACATTCTTCCCATCTTAGAAGTAAGTTATTTGTAATTTTTATATTGATTCTCAGGACTTTTCTGTCCATCATGGGCAATAATAGTCTGCAGATGTACTTAATGGGACCTATTTTCATCTGGCTTCTAATGTTTATTTTTCCTTAAAGCTTAATGTTTTTATTTTATTTTATTTATTATTGGATATAGACAGAGAGAAATTGAGAGGGGAGGGGGAATTTAGAGGGAAAGAGACAGAAAGACACCTGTAGCCCTGTTTCACTACTCATGAAGCTAATCTTTAATTCCTAGGGCCTTAAAGTGTTAAAGAGTGGGTAATAAGAGACATAAAGAGAGAGGCACTACTCCATCAGTTCTAGAGCACAGTTTCCAAAATAACACTAAGCATCCAGAGAAATAGGCAGTCAGGAAGAACGCAGGGCTTGCCTGTGTGTCAAATGCTAGGCTCAGTCACAAAGTCTAGAGAGAAGTGTTACTCTACTCTCCATGCCTCCCCCATTTCTACTGCTCTGTTTTCATAAAATAAGAACATCTTAAAAATATGTCGTCAGTTTTATTTATCTGTTACACATTATTTCAGTCATATTGGGCAGCTATCATAAATCACCATAAACTGTGGGACATAGGTAATGACACTCTATTTTTCAGACTTGTGGAGATGGGAAAATCTAATATCTTGAAGCTGGCTTTTTTTTTTTTTTAATTTTTTATTTAAGAAAGGGTTAGTGAACAAAAGCATAAGGTAGGAGGGGTACAACTCCACACAATTCCCAACACCCAATCCCTATAACCCACCCCCTCCCCTGATAGCTTTCCCATTCTCTATCCCTCTGGGAGCATGGACCCAGGGTCGTTGAGGGATGCAGAAGGTAGAAGGTCTGGCTTCTGTAATTGCTTCCCCGCTGAACATGGACGTTGACTGGTCGGTCCATACCCCCAGTCTGCCTCTCTCTTTCCCTAGTAAGGTGTGACTCTGGGGAAGCTGAGCTCCAGGACACATTGGTGGGGTCTTCAATCCAGGGAAGCCTAGCCAGCATCCTGGTGGCATCTGGAACCTGGTGATTGAAAACAGAGTTAACATATGAAGCCAAACAATTTGTTGAGCAATCATGGATCCCAAGCTTGGAATAGTGGAGAGGAAGTGTTAGGGAGGTACTCACTGCAAACTCTAGTGTAGTCCTGCTTTCAGGTATATATTTTGCAGTAGTTTATGGATACGTGTGCACATAAGCTCTCTCTCACAGAAACTGGTGTATATCTAGGTTATGGGACTTTGTTGGAAAGTGAACTACCTGAGATGAAATTAGAGTGTACTATTAAAGGAAAGGTCTCACCCGAGTAATGAAGCTGAAGGGTTGTCATTCCACACGTGAAGTCTCTGGATACATTCTGAGGTGAAGCATGTTGAGGTAGCAATCGTTGCCTTGGTTAGGTTGTGATCGGCAGATGCAATGTTATTTGGTTTGGATTGGGAGATGCATACGGGAAAGTGGGCCCTATCCAAGGGTTCCAGGACTGGGGGAAGTAGGGGCTCTATAGTGAAGATGTGAGGTTCCTGCTGTCTTAGGGTTCAAAAAGACACTCAATAGTTAATATTATCATCACATTATTTGTTAATTGGGTTAACTTTGAAAGGTCCCTTTGTTATGGTTTGCTGAGGGGGAAATCAATTGTATGTCTCAAAGTTTCTCAAAAGACAAACTGAATCTTTTTAATATATAGGCTATGTATTTGATATGTGGACTCTCTCAAAAGCCTAGACCAAGTAGATTAGAAGCTTCCAATAGCACAGCTATATACAAGATACTGGCTTTTTTTTTTGAGAGAGAGAGAGAGAGAGAGAGTGAGAGTGCGAGCGAGAGGGAGAGGGAGAGGGAGAGGGAGAGGGAGAGGGAGAGGGAGAGGGAGAGGGAGAGGGAGAGGGAGAGGGAGAGGGAGAGGGAGAGGGAGAGGGAGGGAGAGAGTTGGGAACAACCAAGCTTCCCCAGTGCATTGGTGACTGGGTCATGCTTGTGGCAATGTAGTCACCCTCCAGGAGGTAAGCTATTTTGCTGGCCTTAAGTTGCCCTCATTTTGTAATTAGTGACTTAATAATGATTAGTAAGATTGTAAGATAACGGGTACAATTCCATATAGTTCCCACCACCAGAGTTCCATGTCCCACACCCTTCATTGAAAGCTTCCCTATTCTTTATCCTTCTGGGAGTATGGACCAAAATTCTTTTGAGGGTGCAGAACATGGGGATTCTGGCTTCTGTAATTGCTTCCCTGCTGGACACGGGCAACAGACCTCCAGTCTGTTTCTATCTTTCCCTAGTGGGACAGTTCCCTGGAGAGGTGAGGTTCTAGTACACATTGGTGAGGTTGTCTGCCCAGGGAAGTCAGGATGGTGTCATGGTAACATCTTTAATTTTGTGGCTGAAAGGTGGTAAGACATAAAACAGGACAAACTATTTAATAATTAGGAACCTGAAGGTAAGAATAGAGCAGGAGAGATTTGGGGTCTTCATGGAAGCAGCTAGGAAGTCTATTTGATGAATATTCCAAGGGGCCCATGACTTTAGTAATTTGAAGTGGGTTCTCTCTTGGTTTACAGATGTTACTTTACTGTATTCTTACATGAAGGAAAAAAGTATCTTTCTATGTTTTTTTTTTAATTAAAAACACTAGTCCCTTGTACGTATATCTAACACAGACTCTACCTCTGATGACCATCACCTTGAGTTGACAAATACCCATTCTAAGATGGTATTAATGGAAATATTGTGTATTATTTCACCACTATATATGTACACATCTATGCTAGCATCTACCTCCAAAAGGTAAGTTATCATTTTAAATCAATGACATGATGCCATTCTTAGCACATGATTTAAAAATATGTATGTTCCCAGTCAGAAAGAGCAATGGAGCCTAGGAAACTGTACAACACTCATGTACAGGACTTGCATATAGTGGCTTCCAGTTCCAAGTCCTGGCACTATCATATGACAGAGATGAGAAGTGCTTTGTAGGAAAAGACGAAGGAGAAGGAGAGAGAGGGGGAGGGGGAAAGGGAGGGAAAGGGAAGGAGAGAAGGGAAGAGGGTGGAAGGGAAAAAGGAAGGGAGGAAATAGAGAGTCATTTCTAAGCTTCAGTGATTTGATCATCAGTTCTGTTTGATCTCAATTTATATCCAAAGATGTCTCCAAATTATTTTGAAGTAACTTCTGAGCATCATATAATTCTAACTTAGTACTTTAATAGGCATGCTGAAAGTAAGATTTTTTATCTTATAAAATATCTTATAGAATGATTTTACATACTGCCAAAGGAAAGATTACTTTCTTAATATATGTAACACTCAGCGGTATTATGCAATAAGAAAAAGGGATGCTATTGTGTCTTTTGGGATAAAGTGGATGGAATTGGAAAAGAAGATTCTCAGTGAAGCCAGTAAGTATGTAAAGGATAGCTAGAGAATGGTTTCACTCATATGTGGAATATAGACAATTGAGTCTACAAATGGGAAAAAAAACACTAAAATATCAACCTATTTTCAAGACTGTAGAAGAACTATAGTGGTTACATATGGGGGTGGGGATGGGGACACAGACCTTTGGTTATGAGAGTGTTGGAAAATAAATAAATAAACAAATAAAAACTCATACATAGCTAGTATTCAAGTTTTCCATATTGTCTACAAAAGTCTTAAATGCTGGTATATTTAAACAAGAGATAAACCAAATCTACACATAGGATTCAGTTGACCTGTCTGTTCTTTCATACCAGGCCAGTCAATAGCACACCTGATTGAAAAACACATGGCCATACACAAGGACCTGTGTTCATGTCCCTGGTCCCCACATGTTGGGGGGGGGCAGTGCAAGCTTCATGAGCGGTGCATGTTTCTTTCTTTTTTTTTGTTTTTATTTATAAAATGGCAACACAGACAAGACCATAGGATAAGAGGGGCACAATTCTACACAATTCCCACCACCAGAACTCCATATCCCATCACCTCCCCTGATGGCTTTCCTATTCTTTATCCCTCTGGGAACATGGATCCAGGATCATTATGGGGTGCAGAAGGTGGAAGGTCTGGCTTCTGTAATTACTTCCCTGATGAACATGGGCAGGCTGATCCATACTCCCAGCCTGTCTCTCTCTTTCCCTAGTGGGGTGGGGGTCTGGGGAGGTGAGGTTCCTGGACATATTGGTGGGGTCCTCTGTTTGGGAAAGTCCAATTGGCATCATGGTATCATCTGGAAGCTGGTGGCTGAAAAAAAAAAGGAGTTAAGATAGAAAGCAGAGCAAATTGTTGACTAATCATGAACCTAAAGGCAAGAATATTGCTGTTGAAGATTTGGAGTCTCTATTTTGGAAAAATCTATTATGTCTATTTTAGGTATACTCTTGAGGGCTCATGACTTTACTAGTTTTTGCCCGAGCCTGACATCTAATATGCAAGTGGATCCCAGGTTATGGTCTGGGGTGATGGTGTTGTATTTGGAAAAAAGACTAGAAACCTGGATCAGGGAAGAGAGTAGTTCCCAAACAAGAGGAAACTATATAAATATTGTTAACAGTAAATTCCATCAGTTTGATCTGGGGCCCATATTCATCACAGGAGCCTATGTAACATCTGCAACCCTGTAGGTCTGAGCTCACATTCTGTGATCATGGCTAGGAACATTCCAGGCTGTGCCAATTTCAGTACACGTTTCTATCTTTCTTCACTTGCTCTGTCTCTACACTCTACCCCCCAAATAAAATAAAATAAAGTAAAATAAAATGAAACAACAGAAAATAAAAAAGCAGCAGGAGCAGTGGATTTATTGTGCAGGCACTAAGCACTAGTGTTAACCCTGGTAGGAAAAAAAAATCACACTATTGTTTTTCTTCTCTCTTATTTTATTTACTTAATTTTTGAGGAAGAACAACCAGATATCGATAATATACCTACATACTGCATAGTTTTTAAGCCCCATGCACAATGCCAGCTAATTGTTATATATAGAGAGATGCCAGTTAGTGTCGGGAAATTGTGAGGATGTGGTTGAGCTTGGCAGGGACTGACTTGAGGGGACATCCATCCTTTCAGTCTCTCTCTCTATATACTGAGAGGTTGAGCAAGAAGGGACATGAGTCCCCAAGATTTGCCCCGTCTTATCAGACTCCCTGCCTTACAAAGCACCCTGCATTTCTCTGCCTCCAAGAGCCTGGCATTCCTTAAAACATTCAGCCAGCTCCCCCTGCTCCACCCTTCATTCCTGATACTATGGCCTATCTACATAATCACTGTTTTGCCTGAAATAGCCCCACCCATTCCATTCCTTTGATCTATCTTCTTTCTACCCTCAAGACCCTCCCTGCCTGCAGGGTATTATTAATCCTACCAGTTAAAACCCTCTCAACTGTTGCTAAGGAAATTCCTACTTTTCCCAGCCCCTTACGACTTTCTCCACCCCTTTCCAAACCATGTGAAGCCATTTCTGTTTCCAACTTGTCACCTCTGGGTCTGCCCTTTAAAAGCCTTGGCTCTCTGATCAATAAAGAATTGAATTGCCTCACAACCACGAGCTCTGTTCCTGAATCATCTCCCTTTGCATCACTGAGTGAGTAGCAGCCCAGGCTGGCTCTGTTTGAGTTCTCTCCAACCCAGAGAGTGTGCACCTGGGAAGAGGCACCCCCATGCTAGCCTGGCAAGTTAGATGCAAAGACCTGATTCAATGATTTGATTACTACTTCTCTTTCTCTTCTTCCTCTTCTCCTCTCCTTCTTCACCTTTATCATCACCATCTTCTCCTTCTCCTCCTCCTACTTCTTCTCCTTCTTCTTCTTCAAATCCTTCTTCTCTTCTTCCTCCTTCTTTTCCAGACTATCACTAGGTGTTCCAAGTGCTGCATTGTATGTTAGTCAGGAAAAACATAGACTTCTGTTTTTTAAAATTATAAACCTCACCAATTTTTAGGTGTCCATCTAATTTGTATTGATAACAAGTTTAAGGCATTTCAAAGGATGCAACTGCTGTTATTTTTCATTTGCATGAATACAATGTGATTTAAATATTAAAAAGTTAACTGTCCTACCCTCCTCCCAAGACCCACTGTTTCCTGGCAGGAAACAGACAGAATGTGAACTCCTAGCAGGCAAACCAACAGAGGTGGGCGGGTGACAGCCTTAAATTGAGCATGTCCAAGCTCATCCCTAAATCACCTCTCAGAAAAGACATTAAGAGGTGGAGAAAGGCTAGGGGTACTTCTAAATGAATGCCTGTCAGAAGACAGTATTTAATAGTAAATCATTCTTTTAACATAAAAGCAGATAATGGTGCATATTTCCTAGCACTGAAAATTGAATCACTTGCTCAGTCATTATGGATTGTTGACTAAGTCCAGGCTGTGTCCTGGACACTAGTATTCAGGGAACTCCAGAGAAAGCAAGAAATATTAGATAGATATATATATATATAGATAGATAGATAGATAGATAGATAGATAGATAGATAGATAG
The DNA here is from genome assembly GCF_950295315.1 of Erinaceus europaeus. Taxonomy (NCBI): domain Eukaryota; kingdom Metazoa; phylum Chordata; class Mammalia; order Eulipotyphla; family Erinaceidae; genus Erinaceus; species Erinaceus europaeus. Next base: position 113,390,006 of record NC_080172.1, read on the forward strand.
ACAGACTCCCACAGTGAGTGAAGCCTATTATAGCAGGAGTGTCTGCTTTGGGCTACATAATTTCTGCTCTTAGTGTATAGGAGACCCCGGCCTTCTTGCATGTACTTGTTAAAAGGCAAACACTCACAAGGGTGGAAGGTAAATTCTGTTAGGAATTGAATTGTGTTTTCTACACAATTCATAGGCCATCTTTTAGAAATATTCCTTTTTAAAGACTTCTTAGCCCCACTACATCAGCATGTGTCCTTGTTTTATTTAGAAATAGATTTGTCTGATGAGATACTTTATGATGAGATCACACTTGGGTTAGATGGATACCATATGATTGGTGTTGTTATAAAAGGGACATATCAAGACTCTGAAACCTGGGGCTAGGTAGTATCACACCTGGTTAAGGGCTCACATTACAGTGTGCAAGGACTGGGGTTCAAGCCCCTGGTCCCCACCTGCAGGGGCAAAGCTTCACAAGTGGTGAAGCAGGGCTGCTGATCTCTTTTTGTCTTTCTCCCTCACTATCTCCATTTTTCCTCGCAATTTTTCTATGTCTCTCTCCAATAATAAATAAAATAAATTTTAAAATGAAGTACTTAAAAGTATCCTTTGAAAAGAGAGGGAGAGAGAGAGAGAGAGAGAGAGAGAGAGAGACTCTGAAACCTGTACTAGGAAAGACAATGACTTTCTCTCTCATTTTTTTAATCTTAATTTTTTTTCCACTCTGTGTAGCTGTTTTCATGTTCTCCATTTTCTTATCCAGTGAGTTTTTGATTTTTTTAATTTTAATTAGATAGGACAGAGAGAAATTGAGAGAGGATAGCGAGCTAGAAAATGAGAGAAATATAGACACCTGCTGACCTGCTTCCCCAATCATTAAGTGGACCCCCTACTACTGGTGGGGAGCCTGGGTTCATTCGAACCCAGGTCTTTGATTTGGTAATATATGTGCTTAACCTGGCACACCACTGCCCAGCCCCCTGGGATGATTTTTCTGTATGCAACAAGTGCAGAAAACCCTCAGAAGCAAGAGGACATAGCAAAGAACAGTTCCTTCCTCCCAGCCCTCAGGAATAACTCACCACCATCTTGCTCCTAGACATCTGACCTCCAGAACCCTGAGGTCATAAATCTCTAAAACCTGCAGGAACCTACTTGAACTTGGAACTCTTTTTTCTTTGTTTTGTTTTAATTACTTTATTGGGTGATTAATGTTTCACAGTCAACAGTAAATCAACTGTTTGTAAAGGCATAACATTTTCCAGTTTTCCACATAACAATACAAGCCCTGCTAGGTCCTCCTCTGCCATCATGTTCCAGGACCTGTACACCCACTCCCACCTTAGAGTCTTCTACTTTGATGCAATACACCAACTCCAGTCCAAGTTCTGGTTAGTGTTTTTCCTTTCTGATCTTGTTTTTCAATTTCTGCCTGTGAGTGAGACCATCCCGTATTCATCCTTCTGTTTCTGACTGATCTCAGTTAACATAATTTATTCAAGCTCCATCCAAGATAGGATGAAGAAGGTGAAGTTACCATTTTTAATAGTTGAGTCATATTGTGTATAGAGATCAAAACTTTCTCAGCCACTCATCGGTTGTTGGACACTTGGGTTTCTTCCAGGTTTTGGCGATTACAAATTGTGCTGCTGTGAACATAGGTACACACAAATCTTTTTTGGATAGATTCCTCAGGATATATGCCCAGGAGAGGAATTGCAGAATCATGTAGTAGGTCTACTTATAGCCTTCTCAGGGAGTTTTTTTTTTATAAATATTTTTTAAAATTTTTTTTAATTTTTATATTTATTTTATTTATTTATTCCCTTTTGTTGCCCTTGTTGTTTTATTGTTGTAGTTATTATTGTTGTTGTCATTGTTGGATAGGACAGAAAGAAATGGAGAGAGGCAGGGGAAGACAGAGAGGAGGAGAGAAAGATAGACACCTGCAGACCTGCTTCACCACCTGTGAAGCGACTCCCCTGCAGGTGGGGAGCCGGGGTTCGAACCGGGATCTTTATGCCGGTCCTTGTGCTTTGCGCCAACTGCGCTTAGCCCGCTGCACTACAGCCTGACTCCCTCTCAGGGAGTTTTTTTTTTCCCCCAAAAGTACTTGAAACCAATTTCATTGGCTATTTCTGGACTGATTTCTGACCATTCTCTATTGGAATGATGTCACTTGATCAAAACAAAAACTTCAAGAGCCACTCCAGTTGCAATTCCCTGCACCAGCTGTGTTTGCCTCAAAGGATGCATGCATGGATCTTCCAAACTGGTTTTCTCCATAAAATTCAAAGGGCAAAGGCAGTTGAGATATATATTAGCAGCAGGCCCCAACTGGGAGATTGCTTCTGAACTCAGAAAGCAAATCAGCTGAAAGGTGAATCGCAGGCATCTGACTTCAAAGTAACTTTGGGATGGTGTCCCAAGATGGCTAGCTACCTGACACAACCCAAGAACCCAGGAAAGTCTTCTGTTACTAAGCAGGGCTCCGTGGGTTGCTTGAGGCTGAACTCCCTTTTTTGTCTTCTTTCCTTAAGTCTTCCACTGAGCTATTTCCCCCCTGTCTGCTTTTATAAGAGAGTTACACAGAACCCCAAAACAGAGCTTAATGTGCAGCTTGGTGATACGAGAATCCGGCATGAAGCCCAGCCAGTCTATCTTGGCGTTACTCTCGATTGCACCCTGTCATTTCACAAACATCTCATAAAAACTGCAGCAAAGGTGGGCGTGAGGAATAACATCATTGCAAGACTGGCCAGCTCCTCATGGGGCGTGAGCGCTTCCACACTACGATCATCCTCTCTGGCATTATGCTATTCCACTGCAGAATACTGTGCCCCAGTATGGTTCCATAGCCCCCATGTCCACTTGGTCGATTCCAAATTATATTCCTCCATGAGGATAATTTCTGGAACTATCCGTTCCACCCCGGTTCCATGGCTGCCAGTTCTTAGCAACATCGCCCCGCCAGATATTCATCGGGATGCGGCATCATCTAAGTTTATTTCCCACGTCTACGCTCGACCGGACCTGCCAATATACGCGGATATCTTCGCCCACCCTGTTCAACACTTGACGTCGCCCACCCTGTTCAACGCTTGACGTCTCGTCACCCAATCTGGTCCCCTACGCCTACACTGAACTTCTCTGTTCCAGACTCTTGGAAACAGAGCTGGCAGTCAGCTGAGGTAAAGAACAAACACCTCATCACAGACCCCTGCGAGCCTCAACCCGGCTTTGACCTAGCACGTTATGATCGGGCCCTCCTCAATTGCTATCGAACAGGCCATGGCCGGTACGCCGCTATGTTCCATCGCTGGGGAGCCAGAGACGACCCGAACTGCCCCTGCGGCTACAGACAGACTATGACCCACATAGTCAACGACTGCCACCTCTCCAGATTCAAAGGAGGTCTCGAAACTTTACATCAGGCTCAACCTGATGCTGTTGACTGGCTACGGAAGAAGGGCAAACGCTAGAAGAAGAAGAACAGAACCCCAGCCAGTTAGCATTTGGGGGCTTCACTTCAGACTGTGTCCAGAAACGTCAGTAGTGGAATGTCAACCCTTCCGCCTCATTATTCTGGTGAGACCTTTCCTTTCATAGGATTCTCTAATTCCATTCCAGGTGGTTCACCACCTAACAAAGTCCCAAAACCTAGATATAGACCAGGTCCCATGAGATAGAGCATAGATTCAAATGTATCCATAAATTAGGGCAAAATATATACCTGCAAGGAAAAGTACACAATAGTCTGCAGTGAGTCAGTATAAAGTTGATAATGAAATAGTGTCTACATAGACTTAGATACCCTCCTCACCTATTTCCTATTACAATTCCCTCATACAGTGTTCTGGTGGTGGGAATTGTGTGGAGTTGTACTCCTCTTATCCTATGGTTTTGTCATTGTTTCCTTTTTATAAATAAAAAGGACTCTGTATCCCATCCCCTACCCTGATAGTTTCCCTATTCTTTATCACTCTGGGAGTATGGACCCAGAATCATTATGGGATGCAGAAGGTGGAAGGTCTGGCTTCTGTAATTGCTTCCCTTCTGAACATATGCATTGACAGGTCAATCCATACTCCCAGCTCCTCTCTCTCTTTCTCTAGTGGGGCAGGGCTCTGAGGAAGCAGGGCTCCAGGACGCATGGGTGGGGTCATCTGCACATGGTTTTAATTGATTTTTAACCTGGAGTTTTACATTGTCAGAGACCTCCTTTAAAGCATGAAGTGCCGATGCATCCCTTCATTCTGGGGATGAACGGATGGGCAGGCAAAAGGGAGACATGCTGCTTAATGTGTCCTGGGTATCAGCTCTGACAGTGACCAGGAACAAGAACTAAATCAGCTTGCTGTAAAGATGGCTGGAATGAAAGGTGGTGGCCATTGGATGTCCCTTTGAGTCATGAAGCTGGAAGATTCTAGAAGCAGAACCAGTTGCATTCTCATGCAAGTTTCCAAGTTAGTAAGCTTCCCCACTAAAGCAATGACTGTATGATGCATTTGAATGAAATCAGGAATGTTCTGGAAGCTTGAGTGATGCACCCCTCCCTCCTGTTCTTTCTGGCCTTTCCTCTTATGACCCTGTTATTCAAAGTATATTGAAGGGATGGTTGGGCAGTGGTACAGGTTGAGCGCACATAGTACTAAATGCAAAAACCTTCATAAGGATTCAGGTTCAAGTCCCCAGCTCGCTACCTGCAGGTGGGAAGATTTACATGTGATGAAGCAGGTCTGCAGTTGTCTATCTGTCTCTCTCCTTCTCTATCTCCTCTCCTTTCAATTTCTCTCTGTCCTATCTAAAAAATAAAAACAAAAAGCAAACAAACAAAAAAACATGGCTGCCAGGAACAGTGCAGATACCAAGCCCCAGCAATAATCCTGGAGGGAAAAAAAAAGTTTATTGTGGTGGTCTTATACCATTTCAACTTGATCCCTGTTTATTAAACGTTGATCATAAGCAAAGCATAGAATGTGGCAGAGGAGATAAAGAAATAAATATCAGAGAATCCAGTCCTATTTCACGTCACTTACTGGAGCCTCAGTTTCCCTTGAGAAGCTACACGGGAATTATCCAGAGCTTCTCAGAGGGTGACAGATGATCCCATTTTCTTTCCCCAGAACTGAGGAATTCCTGAATCTTGGGGCTAAAATCAGAAAAGTACCACACAAATCAGAAATTGGAAGTCACCTTTCTTCTATCTTCCTCCAGGTTTAAATAATCTGTTTGACTTGACTTAATTCAATTTTCATCTCTTAAATGGGGATGATTTCAGAAAAAATATAATTTTGTTATCTAAAAATATTGAGTGTCACTTATTTACCTTAATTCCACCCCCCACACACACATGTACATTCAGTGAGTGGCATCTTTTGCAGATATTTTTCTGGTGTCAAACATGATTTGTCAATGTCTGGACAAAATACACAGGTAGAACTTCTCCTAGTTTACAAAATTGGGATTCCCATGGAGGCGGCAACTTACAGGATGGAAACTGCCCTTGTAAATACAACTTCACCCTAGAACATATGCCTTAGGACTAAAAGCCCTCTGGATCTCAGTGTTGTACTCGGGCAAGGGCTTATTCTTTATTCCTCATTACTGAATAAGACCCAACTCTGGAGAATACAGAAGTCATAGTCTACCTTCCAGACCTTTATGTCTGAGTGTTTTATAGCATCTTGCTCTACTGGGATATTACTAAAGGCCTTAGTCATGCTGGGGATTTAGAGTTAGTGAGCCCTATTAAAGGATGCTCTAATTCCTTCCCAAGTCACGGATGAAACTTCTCAACAAAGACATAGAAGTCCTCGGGCTCTGAGAACGCTTGCCAGCTCAGAGATGGTCTTACCAAGGAATCAGAAGCTTGGCACGGTGTGCATCTCCTGCTCCTGGGACTTGTTCCGCTGCACACGTCAGGAGGGCTTTGCAATAGCCCTAGAATCTCCCCACCAGGTTTCTTTTCTGCCTGTTCCAGGAGCTCATTCTTCCTTCACAGTCAGTGAGGTTTCCTTGACACCAACATCCACCTAGAGACACTGAGGGCCCTTTAGGGAAGATTTCAGCCAGGAAGATAATAGATGCTAATGTCAGAAGGGAAACCCTGAGTGGGAAAGAGGCACAGAGAATCACCTTGCAAGAAGTGGAGAGCTGCTTCTGTAATTTCCCTGTGCAATTTCCATCTGTCCTTGGCAGGAATGAGGTCAGACAAATGAGTTTATTTATTCTCCAGGTGACTAGCAGAAAGGAAGGGCTTCAGAACAAAAGAAGGGTTTGGGGAGCAAGCCACAGTTAGCAAAATTAGCCCGTAAACTTGGCACTTCCTTGATGCCTGGTTTCTTTTTGCCCTCTTTAACTATCATAGAATATTAATTGGGCTGCAGTTTTGCAGACAAAACAATTCCCCTGAAGTCTGAATCTTCCCTTCTGGATTTGCACACTCTATCAAGGCATATTGTCAAGTCCCCTAGACTTTAATTTTTTTTTTTTTTAAGGCCGAACTCCCACTTGTCACAGCAGAAACGTGTTCTTCATTCTAAGAGGAGAGTACCATTTTCTAAGGTTATTCTTAAAGAAGAATTTATTGGTGGAAGCAATAACTTCATCCAGTTAGGAAAAGTGCACAAAGGGTTTGAAGAGACATTTCTCCAAGGAAAATATACAAAGTTCAATAGGACTTGGGAAAAGACGCTCAACATTGCTAGCCGTCAGAGAAATGGGAGTCTTGATCACAGAAGGATGCTATTTCACTTCTACAAGGATGGTTATGTCTGAAAGACCAGCCAACAAGCATTATTTAGAAAGAAAGAAAGAAAGAAAGAAAGAAAGAAAGAAAGAAAGAAAGAAAGAAAGAAAGAAATGAAAACCCTCATGCAATGCATTGCCAGTGGGATTGGAAGATGGAGCACTCCCTCTGCTAAAAAAAAAAAAAATTCTGGCAAGTCCTTGGCAAATGTTAAAAAGAGTTGACAGGTAATTTAGAAATTAATATATGTATCACACAAGGTCTGATATAGAAATGTTCATAGCTGGGAGTCAGACGGTAGTGCAGTGGGTTAAGTGCACTTGACGCACAGCTCAAGGGCCGGCATATATCCTAGTTCGAGCCCCCGGCTCCCCACCTGCAGGGGAGTCGCTTCACAGGCGGTGAAGCAGGTCTGCAGGTGTCTGTCTTTCCCCCTCTCTGTCTCTCCCTCCTCTCTCCATTTCTCTCTGTCCTATCTAACAACGATGACATCAATAACAACAACAATAACTACAACAACAATGAAAAAATTAAGGGCAACAAAAGGGAAAATAAAGAAATATAAAAATATATACTTTATTTTAAAAAAATGAAATGTTCATAGCTGCATTATTTTTTTCCATTTTTATTTATGATTAGTAGTGGGTGATGATATTGGAAGATGACAGTGTTCAACACCTCCAATTTCTGTGCCCTCACCCTCTCACCTCCCCAAAATAACCAGCCACTCACTGCAGTTCTCAAAAAAAGTCTTAGAAAAAATTTGCTTGTTTCTCTTTCCTTTCTTCCAGTTCATGTGTATCAGTTCTCTAGACTCCACATATAGGTGAAACCATCCAGTAGTTTTCTTTCATTTCTTTACTTTTTCACTAAGCACCATTCCCTCCTCTTCCATCCATTTTATTCCAAAGGATACGCTATCATCTTTGTAGCATTGCTTCTAATAACCAACAAGTGAAAACAACCCAAGTCTCTATCAACCAATAAATAAATAGATAATATGCTACCTAGCCATTTAATGAAATACTATTTGGCCATAAAAAGGAGTGAACACCAATACATGCATCAACGTGAATGAACCCTGAACATATTATGCTAATTGAAAGGGTCAGTCACAGAAAGTCTATTGTGTGTGTTTCTATATATGTGAAATGTTAAGAATTTCATTTGTTCATTTTGGTTTTTTTTACATACATACATTTATTTATTTATTTATTATACCAGCGCACTGACCAACTCTGTCTGGGAAGGAATGGACCTGGGACTTTGGAGCCTCAGGCATGAGAGTCTCTGTATGAACTTTATGCTATTTATCTCCACTCCAAGAATAAGTGAATTCTGGGGCACGGGCGGTGGCGCAGTGGGTCAAGTGCACATGGCGCGATATGCAAGGACCAGCGTAAGGATCTTGGTTTGAGTCCCCGGCTCCCCACCTTCGGGGTGTGGGTAGAGTCACTTCACAGGCTGTGAAGTAGGTCTGCAGGTGTCTGTCTTTCTCTCCCCCTCTCTGTCTTCCCCTCCTCTCTCCATTTCTCTCTGTCCTATCCAACAACAACAACAACAACATCAATAACAAGAATAATGATAACCACAACAATGATAAAACAACGAGGGCAGCAAAAGGGAAAAAATAAGTGAATTCACAGAGACAGAAAACAGTGATTGCTTGGGGTGGGTGGCAGGAAGGGACAATGTGGGGGGAAGGAAAGAGCAGTGCCATTCAAGGTTCAAGTTTTTGTTCTTTTGATGAGGAGGAAGATGTTCTAAGCTTATTAATTGGTGATAGTTGTGCAGTCCTATGTATGAACTCAAAGCTATTTAACTATATATTTTCATTGGATGACTGGCACTTGAATTATGGCTCTATAAAGTTAATATTTGAAAGAGGAAATAAAAGGAAAGGTTAATTTTTTTTAATTGACTGATGATGATGAAGTGGTGGTGATTATTCAAGGTTAAAGAAGAACAGAAGCTCTGGGTAGCAGAGAGAGCTTATGCACAGGCCAAGACTGGAGAAAGCATCCTGACTTCAGAGTTCTGAAAGGAGGCGGGGAAGGGGACAGGATGGGAGAAGACTGATAAAAGGATAAACACACCAAATAGAGGCAAGGCTCTAGAGGATTTTGCAGGCCAGAAAAGAGTTTTGTTTTTATCCTCCGAATATCAGATTGCCATTAGTTAAGAGAAGATGATCTGGACTGCACCATGGGGAACAAGTTGGAGAGAGGTAGAGAGGAACTTGAGGGACAATTGGCCATTTGTAGAACAATGCCAACGAGTGTCCTGTACCTCACAAGTACCTGAAACAGCAAATGTGTGAACAATCACCATCTTCCTTGGACAAACTGAAAAGGTATTTTATGTGAGGTCATTCAGCATATCATGACAGAGGTGAGTCTTTTCATTTTTCTGTTCATAGGAACAGAGAGATTTCCTCTACCTCTCCATGCAAAATAGATAGCCTCTCTTATCAGTGATTTAATACTGACTTACCAAATTGTAAGATAACAGAGGTGGGACTGGGTGGTGGTGCACCTGGTTGAGTGTAGACGTTACAATGTGTAAGGACTCCAAGTTGAGCCCCTAGTCTTCAACTATAGGGGGAAAGCTTTGTGAGTGGTGAAGCAGTGCTGCAGGTGTTTCTCTGTCTCTCTCCTTCTCTATCAGTACTTTCCCTTTGGAATTCTGCTTGTCTCTATCCAATAAATAAATGTAATACAAAATTAATATATACATATATATATATACATATATATATATCTGTATATATATGACAGTGGTTTCATTCCACAGGGTTGCCACCACCAGATTTCTATATCCTCATTCTCCCCATTGGAAGCTACAGCATTTCTTCCAAGGTTGCAGACATGGGTTAACTATGATTTCTACAACTAGCTGTCTATATTTGTATGTATTTGCCCATTTGAAGGCCCCATCTTCTGATCCTTTCCATGTCACACCTACACCTATTACTACATCTAAATGCTCCTCCATTTTTCTTCATCTCGCTTGGATCCTGATGGAGTTGGAGTTCAGAGCCCTCTGGTCATCTTCCCCTTATCATTGCTCTCTACTGGGACTATGAACCAAAATTCATTATGGGGAAGGTCTTTAAGGTGGTAGGTCTGGCTTCTGTAATTGCTTCTCTGCTGGACATGGACATTGGCAGGTGAATCCATAGCCCCAGCCTGTTTCTATCTTTCCCTAGTGGGGCAGGGCTCTGGAGAGGTGAGGCTCCAGGACACATTGGTGAGGTCGTCTGCCCAGGAAGGTTAGGATGGACTCATGGTATAATCTCCAGTCATTTTTGTTGTTGTTTGTTTGTGTTTTCCACCAGAATTACTAAAGTTCAGTGCCTTTATGCCTTTCCATTCCTGCTTACCACTTTTTTTTTCTTTTTTTATATTTTGCTAGACAGTGAGGTGCAAAGAAACCAACAAAGAGAGACAACTGCAATACTTCTTCACTGCTTGTAAGGCTTTGCTTCTGCATGTGGAGGGGGTTTGAACGTGGGTCCTTGTGCACAGTAATGTGTGCACTGTACCAGGAACATCACTACCCAGCCCATATTTAGTCAGTTATATCTTGACATTTGTGTTGTATCCTTCTCTTCAGAACCCATGAATTTTCTTTTTTTTCCTTCTGGGTTTTTTTTTTTTTTTTTTTTTGAGAGGAAATACAGCCATGCCAGAAAGTCAGCATGTGCCCTGGAATCATATATCAGATCTCACCTCCTCCACAGATTAACTACAGCTTTGGGTTTAACATTCCAATGCTTCAGGTTCCTAATCAGAAAATACTGATTAGAGTTATACCTAGTTGGGGAGCTGGGCAGTGACACAGCCAGGTAAGCACAAGGATTCATGCAACGATCCAGGTTCAAGCCCCCACTCTCCACCTGCAAGGGGGTAGCTTCACAAACAGCAGAGTACATCTGCAGGTGTCTAAATTTCTCCTCCCACTTTATTTCTCCCTCTTCTCTCAATTTCTCTCTGTCCTATCTAATAAAATGGGAAAAAAATGACCAACAGGAGCAGTGGATTTATAGTGCCAGCATCAAGCCCCAGTGATAACCCTGGAGGCAAAAAAAAAAAGTTATACTTAGTTTAGGGGACTTTGTGAGAATGTTAAGTAAAAGTAATTCCTGTAAAGAGCTAAAAAATTCTTGATATATGCTGAATGTCCAGTAAAAGTTGACCATTACCATAATTATCATTTTCATGAGTATTATTACTTTGAACAATAAAGCAAACAGCAGACTAGTCTTCCTACTGTCTGGTTTCTTCAGCCTTTCATTGGTGCCACTCTGATTAAAACTCTCTTCTTGAGTCTTCTATGCAGGGAGTAGCAATTCAGTCTCTGGATCTAAACTCTGGTCAAGACAGAGGCCCCAGAGGACGGTCATACCAGTCTCCCTGGAGACAATGGCTATTGGTTTTTCTCTTCCTTCCCTTCCTTCCTCCCTCCCTCCCTCCCTTCCTTCCTTTCTTTCCTTCTCTCCTCCTTCCTTCCTTTATCTCTTTCATGCATCTGCTATTCCACCAGCACTGTGACAGCCTATCCACTCCACTGACACCAGAAAGGCAGACAGATAAAGAGATAGAATCAGCACAGAACTACTCCACCACCCATGAAGATTCCCCCATAGCTTAGTGCTCCTACATGTTGCTGGGACTCAACCCTGAGACCCAGCACATAATAAGGCATCAGTCCCACCCGATAAACCATGCTCTGACACTAAGAACCACTTGTTGAAAAGGAAGTGTGAATAAGCCATCTCTGACCTCTAAAAGGTAAAGTGCACATCTCTCTGTGTGTATGCTGACTGAACTATTCAAACAAAGACTCCCCTTAGATTTGCCTATTCTCCATTACTCATATAGACTCTGAGCATCCTGCTCATCTTTATACTAGAAGTGGGGAATTGTGGTGCAGTGTACCGGTGACCATAGGAAGTCCAGCATGACGCTGGGCTGATGTCAGCCTTGGCAGTGATCTATGCAAGTGCACAGTGAACTGTGGGTAGATCTGGTCTGTGTGGGTGCTCAAAGCATTGTGGGTGTGGGTGTGGGTGGACTGAGCAGGCTTAAAAGCACAGCCAGTTGGAAATCTGCTCTCTTCGGCTGCTGCTTCTCCTCCTGGTCAGATGGATCTTGGCTGAGGTGCTTGAGGTGTCTGCCATGTCTGCAGCTCTTGGGAACTGAACATGTGTGGCTCAGCTAGGCAGTAAACTCTAAGACTCCTCTCTAGCCATGAGTAATCTTTACCTCAGTTGATAATTGTTTATCTTGTGGGACTGAACATCTGATACCTACTCATGGACTTTGTGAACCTAGCATATTCTTAACCCCTGCTAATAATTGCTTGTTTTGCAGTACCTAAAATATATGTCCCATACCTCTGTACTGCCCTAATAAACCTTGAATCATTTAAACCCACTCCAAGTCACCCCTCAGCCGAATCCTTTATGCTCTGCAGCCAAAACCTCTTTTAATTTTTTACTTACAACACCTTTCAGTCCGTAAAATGAACCTCACAAGCCCACATTATTGCTAGGATCTCTTCCCTCACCCTCTACCATATAAGCGCACTAAGAACAAGCAGACTTTGGGCGGCAGGTGGTAGTGAACCTGGCTAAGTGCTTACATCACAGTGCACAAGGAATGGGGTTCAAGCCCCTGATCCCCACCTGTGGGGGGGGAACGCTTCATGAGTGGTGAAGCAGGAATGCAGGTGTCTCTTTTCCTCTCTATCTCTCCCCCCTCAACTTCTCTTCATCTCTATCTGAGAGTAAATAAATTACATAAATAAATAAAACAAGCAGACTCTGCAACACTGGTTCCAACTTTTCACATCTGTGAACTAAGAAAATACTTTCCTAGACTTCTACTAGGACTGAGTTAGAGAACCCATGTAAGACACTTAGCACAGTGGTATCATTAAACAGGAACTATTACAAAGTGCTACCTGAAACTTTAACCCAGTACTGCATGATGTAGTCATTCATTCTGAGAACTATAGACAAATGATCCCTTAAAAGCGAAGCAGCATCCATCATAAATTTTAAGTCTACAAACTGGGGTTGATCAGGACACAGGAATAAACCAGATCTTTGACTTGACACTGAATCTGTTTGACTTTCTTGGTAAAAATGTGGATGGACTCCAGAGCACATATGTTAGTCTTGATTTTCAGTCTCCAAATGTATGGACATGTGGTTATTTCTATAACTCTGATTGTAAAAACTTATGTGAACTGTACTAAAGGATTATAGTTGCTTTGTGTGTGTGTGTGTGTGTGTGTGTGTAAGTAGAAGAAACTACTCTATTTTTAAAGACTTTATTTACTTATTATAGATAAAAATAGAAAAATATAGGAGAGAAAGACCCAGTCATTGCTGTGGTACATGTGGCACTGGGGGTTAAATTCATGGCCTCATGCTTGAGAGTCCAATGCTTTATTCCCTGTGCCATCTCCAGGACCACAGAAAAAATTACTCTTTGTTTTGACATTCTTAACTCCTTTCCCATTTGCTTTAAAAAATATTAGTGATTGGGGGCTGGGTGGTGGTGCACCTAGTTAAACACATGTTACAATGTGCAACGACCTGAGTCTGAGCCCCCATTCCCTCCTATAGGGGGTAAGCTTTGTGAGTGTTGAAGCAGTGCTATAGGTGTTGGTCTGTCTCTCTCCCTCTCCATCACCCCCTACCCTCTTGATTTCTGGCTGTCTCTATCCAATAAATAAAAAAAGATAATAGCAAAAAAATTATTAGTGACTTAACAATGTTTTACAAAATCATAAGACTATAGGGCTATAATTCCACACCACACCTGCCACCAAATTTCAGTGCCCTACTGATTATCTCACCTGTCATGGCTGCTAGAGGGAATCATCTGACACAATTCAAACCAGTAAAGACCTTCTGGGCCAGGTAGCACAACTAGAATATGTTCTTATTTCTGGATAAAAGTAAACACCAGGTTCTGACATCACCAATCCTCCCTATTCCTCCTCATCTGATACCTTGAACACAGATGACATGTCTGGGACTGTGACAGATCATCTCAAAGGCATAAAACAACAGGCTAACGTGAGAAAGATGGAGGAGTCGGGAGACAAAAGGAACTGAATCTTTGAGCAGTTGATCTTGAATCACAAGCAAATATTTAACCCTGGTCTCCCGTGCCATACTGCACAGAATTACAGTATTCATTCTGTCTCCTGGACAGCCCAGCTGTTTTGCATTCGCTCGGTGTTAGTTGGCAGAGAATCTAATCGAAGATGGATAAGCTGAGATCCGGGGTGACCTGTTAAGGAGGGGCCTCTGGAAAAGTTGCCCAAATGGCTGACACTCTTTCCTGGGAGGCCCTTGGGGGGGGGGGGCTTTGGTGTGGTAATCAGGAAGGCTGAGAGGAGGAGGGGCTGTGAGACTTAGGGTTCAGCTGAGTTTTGCAAAGACTGATGTGCACTGTCGAGAAATGATCGATGCCCAGTGAATGAAGGCAGGTGCAGAGCTGATGTGTGGCCTCCCCAGGGGCACCCCACTTTCCCAAATCCCTCTGCCAGGACAGCCTGGCCTCACCTCCCCTGCAGAGGTGGAGAGGGGAGACTGGAAGGCTCTGGGTGATGAATGGTTCCTGCCTCCCTGCCTTTCTCCGCTTCCCTCTTTGTGTCTGTGCACAGAGGGCATCATCCTTCATGCCAGGCTCCGGCTTACACTGATGGATGATCCTGAAAGGAGAGCTGCGGCCTCCTCTGGGCACCTGTTTCCTCCACCCTCACCACAGACACCCTCCATTGGTGGCCACTATGGCATCGGTGTTCACTCCAGAAAATGGAAAGGTTTTTGGGTGGGACTCTGTGGATGCCTTAGCCAAGCCAGAAGACCACAGTGGAGAGGTGCAGTTCAATGCTTAGACAGACTTCACAGAATTGAAAGACTCCTGAGCCATCCTGGGAAGATGAGAGTGAGAAAGGGTAAGCGGAAGCCAAGTGTCAGACAGGCCCTGTGCAGCCTGGTCATCTCCTTTAAGTCTCAGATGAGCCCCAAACCTTTTTCTTATAAATTTCTTTATTGGGAGGGGTTAATGGTCTACACTCAACAGTAAATACAGTAGTTGGTACATGCATAACATTTGTCAGTTTTCCACATAAGAATACAACCCCCACCAGATCCTCTGTCACGCTTTTCCAGGACCTGTACTCTCCCTCTTCCCCCCCACCCCCCAGAGTAATATAATTTCCCCCCCACCCCCCTTTGCTGTAATATAATTTCAGTCCAGGTTCTACTTAGTGTTTTCTCTTCTGATCTTGTTTTTCAACTTCTGCTTGTGAGTGAGATCGTCCCATATTTATCCTTCTGTTTCTGACTGATCTCACTTAAGATTGATTTCTTCAAGCCACATCCAAGATGGGCTGAAAATAGTGAAATCACCCTTTTTAATACCTGAGTAATATTCCATTGTGTTTATATATTACCATAAATTGCTCAGCCACTCATCTATTGTTGGACACCTGGGTGGCTTCCAAGTTTTGACTATTACAAAAGCTTTAATTATATTTTGCAAGTAAAGAAACTTGAGCCTCAAGCCCTTTAAATTACCTTCTGCATATTTGACACTAACTAAATTGTACAACAAGCACTTAGGTCCATTTCTCAGCTCCAAATGGTGCCAAGAAGTATTCTTTCAAAATTGAGGTTGTGTGGTGTAGGGACACTTGAATGAAATAAATTAATGAGGTATTAAATGATGTTTCAACATCTGGAATATTCTATCATCCCTAGAAGTTTATCTCTAGTTGTTTCATTTTCTTGAATGTCTTTTTTTTTTTTTTTGCCTCCAGGGTTATTTCTGGGTCTCAGTGTCTGCACTGGGAACCCACTGCTCCTGGAGGCTAATTTTTCCCTTTGGTGAAGGAACCCCCACCTTCCTTCCTCCACAGGTGGGGAGTCAGAAGCTCTAACTGGGATCCTCACTCCAGTCCTTGTGCTTCAGGCCGTGTGCGCTTAACCCACTACGCTACTGCCCGACCCCCTCTTATTTGTCTTTTTTTAATCATCACGTCTGTCTTCTCCTTCCATTAAGGAAATTCATTGCCTCCGTCAGTGACATTTGAAGCCCCATTTCTGACAACACTAGTTAGAGCCTTGCTATTTATCTATGTAGGACATAGAGTTATTTGGTGGAAAAAGAACTAAGTCAAGGTGGGGAGGAGTGTTTTGAAAACAAATAAATGTTCCTACGACTGTATTATAAACCATTAAACCTCTAATGAAATTATTTGAAGAAAATAAAAGAGCCCAGGGACAGAAGATTCTGGTGGTCCTGGTCACATTTGATGTGACAGAAAGAACTTTAATTCCTGAATCAGCCTGTGAGCTTTTGCTTAACTAGTTCAGATTTTTTAAAATTATCTTTACTGATTGGATAGAGACAGCCAGAAACTAAGAGAAAGGAGGAGATAGACAGAGAGACAGGGAGATACCTGCATCCCTGCTTAACCATTTGTGAAGCTTTCTCCCTGCATGTGGGGACTAGGGGCTTGAACCTGGGTCCTTGTGCACTCAACCAGGTGCAGCACCACCCTGGCTCACCAGCCTGTGGGCTTTTATGCAAATTCACCTGCCTCCAACTGTATGACCTTTGGCAAGGTATTTCACCTCTTTTCTTGAAGGCCTCAGTTTTCCCTCTGATTGAATGAGAATTGGTCAGTTGGCCATCACATAGGAAAAATCAATTAAAAGACTAAAATTATGGGAGTTGGACGGTAGTGCAGTGGGTTAAGCGCACATGGCGCAAAGCGCAAGGACAAACATAAGGATCCCGGTTCGAGCCCCTGGCTCCCCACCTGCAGGGGAGTCACTTCACAGGCGGTGAAGCAGGTCTGCAGGTGTCTTTCTTTCTCTCTCTTTCTCTGTCTTCCCCTCCTCTCTCCATTTCTCTCTGTCCTATCTAACAACGACAACATCAATAACAACAATAATGACTACAACAATAAAAAAGACAACAAGGGCAACAAAAAGGAAAATAAATAAATAAAATTTAAAAACAAAAACTAAAATTAGACCTTTATTTAAAAACAATCACTTTATTCATTAATTTTTATGTATTTGTTTACTATTGGATAGGGACAGGAATTGAGAAGGGAGGGGGAGAGAGAGAGGGAAAGAGACAGAGAGACATCTGCCACACTGCTTCACCACTCTTGAAGCTTTTCCCATGCAGGTAGGGACCAGGGGCTTGAACCTGGATCCTTGTGCACTGTAATGTGTGCAGTTAACCAGGTGCACCACCGCCTGGCCCCCTATTCATTTATTTTAATGAGAGAGATAAAGAGAGAGAGTTCGGAGCACTGTTCAACTCTGACTTATGGGGATTGAACTTGGGTCCTCAGAGTCTCAGACATAAGTCTTTCTAACTCATAGTGGCTCTGTCTTACTTGAGTGGGTGGGGTAGCTGAATTTTAAATAGACTCCCCTGTTCAAATGGAGCACAAGAAGTCAGAGTATCTCCATGCCACTCTTTGAACTGCCTCTGTGTTCTGCTTTTTTTCCCCTGTGAAAAGATTCAAGTTGGCCTGGATGTAGGAACTCCTCAGATTCTGTTGAAAGCAGAAGATATTTGTTTGATTTACACTTAAGGGAACACAATTCTTTTTCTTTATGAGTTTACATTTATGGACTCTTATTTCCTCCTTTCCCTACCGCATACACATTATTTTAATGTTCTTTTGATGTGTATCTCTGTGTGTTCTCCATTTCTCTTACTTTCATTTAATTACTACATGGATTATTATTATTTTTTAAGTTTACAGATTGCAATTTTGGAAGGAAACAAAAGCACACCTGGCACATGAAGTCTGCAGTGCTCATTTGCACATATATAATTTGTATATACATATATTTGTTTATAATTCCCAACTTTCTGGAAGTGAATCAAAAGTTAGAGGGTGGGTCAAAGTCCCCCATTAGTAAATTTGAGCTGTGCCTTTCTGCCATGGTAGCAGGCACAGGACATGGGGTTGGGATTAATAATAGAGTCTACAAATGACTGACTCTTTGATAAGGCATGCCAGCTAGCTTTCTCCAGATGAAAGATAGAGGAGATATTCTGCCAGTGAACTGGATACTAAGTACAAGAAAGGGCTGGTTTTACCTGTAGGAAAAGAGAACCAGTGTTATTGTGAATGCACTATGAGGAGTGGGGTGGTTGCATTGTAGCTATCTACTTAACAATTGCTTATTGAACTGCTCTTATGTGTGACTGTCCTCAGTGTAGGAGGTGCAGATGGAAAAATTCAAATACAACTACTGATCTCATGAAGCTTATAAAATAACAGGTAACTAGACAACAGAAAGTATCAGAGTGTTAGTTAACACTGTGTAAGTAGTTGGCACTAAAATAATATTATGAAACACATTATTCATGACCTGCTGGGGTCAGCTAGAGTTCACATCAGGCTATAGGTCAAGGCCAGGCTTATGATATGGGTTTCTCAACCTCCCTGGCCCTCCTTAAACCATTTCTTGTGGTGAAACACAGGGAATGAAAAGAGCAGACCTGGACCTCTGAATATATTTACAGATTCTTCTAGTTCACATTTGCCAAGTTCATTAAACGAGAACAAGTCATGAGGACAAGTCTAACTTAGGACAGGTAGAATAGAGGGAGAGGAGAGCAAATACTTGCCAAACAGTCATGTGGTCTTTCGTGTGCTTTTAAAAGGAAATGAAAACAGTAGTGTGAGAAGATTATTTCATTAGCATGGCTAGAGAATGCTCCTCAGTGTGAGGACCTGAATGACACTGGAGCTGAGAAAGAGTCTATCATGTGAGGAGAAAAATGCTGCACACTTGATAGAGAGACACACCAAGGCAAAGATTCCCAGAGAAGAAGAGTGGTGTTGTTCTGGTGTGAGCATAAAACTAGGCTGCTCTAACTGTCTGGGTGAGAGGGTTGAGGCATGTGGCAAAACTGGAGAAGAAACATAGGACAAGATCTTATAAGGGTCAAAGACTTGGAATTTTTTTTTCCAACTCTACTCTATGGGTTGCTAGTGAAGGGTTTTAGGTAGCACAGGGACATAATCATTTTTTATTTATAAAACTGAAACACTGACAAAAACCATAGAGGGCTATAGTTTCCACCACCAGAACTCCATATCCCATCACCTCCCCTGATAGCTTTCTAATTCTCTATCCCTCTGGGAGTATGGACCCAGGGTCATTATGGGGTACAGAAGGTGGAAGGTCTGGCTTCTGTAATTGCTTCCCCCCTGAACATGGGCATTGACAGGTCTATCCATGGTCCCAGCCAGTCTCTCTCTTTCTCTAGTGGGACAGGGCTCTAATGAAGCAGGACTCCAGGACATATTGGTGGGCTAGTCTGCCCAGGGAAGTCCAGTTGGCATCATGGTAGCATCTGGAACCTGGTGGCTGAAAAAAGAGTTAACATATAAATCTATACAAATTATTGACCAATCATGATCCTAAAGGCAAGAATATTGCAGATGAAGATTTGGGATCTACGTTTTAGAAATAGGTAGTAGGTCTGTTTCAGGTATATTCGAAAGGGCCTATGACTTTATTAGCCATTTCCATGTCTATATGGTCTCTGTACCTAAATTGAAGAACATGGATTAAACAGGTTCAAGAAAGAATTAAAGAGAGGAGTTAGGAGGGCCCAGGTGGTGATGCACCTGGTTGAGCGCACATGTTAAAGTGTGCAAGATCCCAGTTTCAAGGCTCCAGACCCCACCTGCAGTGGGAATCTTCACAAGTGGTTAAGCATGACTATAGGTGTCTCTCTGTCTCTCTTCCTCTCTTTCCCTGTTCCTTTCAATTTATGGCTATCTCTACCCAGTAAATAAATAAAGATAATAAAAAAGTAAAAAGAGAAGTTAGAGAAGAAAAGATGATTGTCTAGAAAAGACAGAGAAAGTATCAATGAGACATTGAAGATCTGTTGGCCAGTTATGCAACAAATTCAGTTCCCAGATATTGCAAAATCTTTTCCTGAGAAACTGAGGAGTTCTCTCCCACACATATTAGGAATTAAAAAAGAGGAATAAGAAGGAAGAGAAAGAGGAGGAGAAGAAAGGAGAAGGTGGAAGAGGAGGAGGAGCGAAAGAAAGAAAGAGAGAGAGAGAGAGAAAGTAAGAAGAGAAAAATCTGAGTATGTCCTAGCTAGTGTCCCACCTGTGAATATGCTACCATATGGATGGGAAGAAGGGAAGGAAAGGTGTAGAGTCCTTGTATAACTTTTTTTGTGGGACTCTTTACCCACTGGGAAAATCACCCCATCTTTTACAAGCCTGTGGCTCTCTAAATTTTGGGAAAGAAACCATATATTTAGCTAGACTTAATAGTATTGTGTGGGGGGGAGGTATTTGACAAAATGCAGGTGCTGGAACAATGAAGCCTTCCCCAAGAGAAAGACAGATCAGCTTTACACATCAGTGAACCCAGAAGCTTACACACACCAGACTGTGGGTCATTCGCACAGCTGGGTTTAGAGTCCCATCCAGGAGGTTGACTACAGCATAGTTCATTCTCCTTGGAATTGACATGTCTTGTTGCTTTTTTGTATATATTACACTGATAGGTGAAAGTGGAACTTTCAGACTGGAATCAGGTTAAGTTTCTATGCTGAGTACCCATTGGCACTCCAATGCTGTGACCCTCTCCAGATGTACACACTCCCCACTCCTTACACCAGATCCATCAGCTTGGAGAACACATGCACAGATGTTAACGATCTTGGGCAGTCTCTAAACTAGACCCACTGGAGTTGTGAAGATATATCCCTTCAAAGTGCACCTGAGCCTGAGCTCAAAGGATCTGTCTGTTCCAGTTATTCCTGACAGACCCTGAGTGTCTGCTCTGTTCTTTTTAAGGATGTGTTTCCTATAGGGAAACTTGAATTGATGGTTCACAGGCCTGTCAACAGATGAAGCAAGGCATATGCCAGCAGCAGGAAGCACACATTAATCACTAAAAACCACTTCAGATTATTATTGTACTAGCCTGTTATATATAGTAAGCTTGGCAGGCCTGAAGAAAGAGAAGGAGGAGGAGGAGGAGGAATAGGAGAAGAAGAAGAAGAAGAAGAAGAAGAAGAAGGAGAAGGAGAAGGAGAAGGAGAAGGAGAAGGAGAAGGAGAAGGAGAAGGAGAAGGAGAAGGAGAAGGAGAAGGAGAAGGAGAAGGAGAAGGAGAAGGAGAAGGAGAAGGAGAAGGAGAAGGAGAAGGAGAAGAAGAAATAAAAAAGAAAAAAAGAAAGAAAGAAAAACAGATCCCAGAAATTGAAAATTAGCAAAGTGAAAGATGGTCCTTATTTTCCAAGGATTGGATCTCCATCTTTAAGTCACCACCTTCAGGAGGCCTTTATTAAAAACTCTTATCAAAATCAAGACATCTGTGTTCCTTCCTTCCTGTCATACCATCTTGTTTTTCACCATGATTGCATTGGCAAAATCTGACTTACTTATGTACTTTTGTTTTAACTCTTATGCAGACTGTAAACTTTATGAGAACTGAGAATTCCTGTTACTGCTGCCCAGCACAGAATCCAGCACTTAGATATTTGATGGATAAATGAATGAAAAAGTGGGACATGCAAAAGAGAGAGAACAAGAGCGATTTTTATTGATAACATCTTCCCTATTTCAGAACTGACAGACTTCTCTAGAACCTTTCCAATCCAACGCTTTGGTTGTAATAAATGACAAGTTTGTGAGCTGAAGTACCTTGAGTCTCAGCTAAAGAGTTGGAGAGAACAAACAGGTCTATAATGAAGCTGTCACTTATTTTCAAATCTATGCAGACCATAGCATGGAAGTAGATTTGGCATCTCTCATCTTGCACCAGGAATGATTTGAGAAAGCGAGCAGGGATTGCCAGACAAGTAGGAATATCATGTGGATGTTTAGAATAGAGAACCATGGGAGCCGGGCAGTGGCACAGTGGGTTAAGCGCACGTGTTGCAAAGCGTAAGGATCCCGGTTCGAACCCCCAGCTCCCCACCTCAGGGGAGTCACTCCACAGCTTCAAAAGCTTCACTCCACTCTGGTGGTGGAAACTGTGTGGAATTGTACCCGTTATCTTACAATCTTGTTCATCTTGTTATTAAATCACTAATAAAAAAAATCTTTAAAAAGTGCAGGATTCAGGGGGTTGGGCGGTAGTGTAGCAGTTCAGCGCACATGGCACAAAGCACAAGACCGGCATAAGGGTCCTGGTTCGAGCCCCTGGTTCAAGCAGGGAAGTCGCTCCACAGGCGGTGTCTACAGGTCTACAGGTGTCTGTCTTTCTCTCCCTCTCTCTGTCTTCCTCTCCTCTCTCCATTTCTCTCTGTCCTATCCAACAACAATGATGTCCATAACCACAACAATGTTAAACATCAAGGGCAACAAAGGGTAAAATAAATATATAAAAAAGAAAAAGAATAGAGAACCATGAGTCTGAAATGGGGATAACTAAAGGCTAGATTTCCGAGTCTAATAATAATAGTCTAGTAGAACTACTTTGTTGAATTTCATAAAATCTTATGTAAAATGGTTTTGTTAACACAAGTGTAACTATACAGTGACCTGGAGAAACCACTCATACTTTTCTAAAGGGTCTCTAATCCTTTAGAAAAAACAAGATTAAAGTTTTCCAGTCATATGTACCTGTATGGGAAAGATCATATACGGATCATAAGTATATGGGAACCAAAGGTTAAAATCTTACTTCTTGTTGACCAAAAGTTAGCCCTCCCCTTCTTTTCTATCTGAGTGAATGATCTATGTTTCAAGGATGTTGGCTGGGTAGGGTTTAGTATCAACTCTGAACTATTGGGGTTATGTGAGTGGATTGTGGTAGGTAACAGGTAGGGACTGATATTAGTTCATATCACTCTTGAACTTGTTTTTTCTTCCACGTCTCATCTTTTGTGAGCTATTTTAGTTACATCTTAATCCAGGTTATAGACTCATAATTTTTAGAACTGTTTTCCTCTTGGTGTTTTTCCTGATAAAGAAGGAAAATAAAACTCAAAAGGAATGCAGTGCTTCATTAAGCATGACCCATGGAGAACCTGCATCAGAATCATCTGAACAATGTGTTAGGAATTCAAATCCCTGGGATCCAACCCAGATCCACTGGATAACTCTATAATTGTAGGATACAACAATCTAATCACTTTTAAGTGTTTCTGATGTCATAATTAAACACAACAACAATTTTATCCTTGACCTATCTCAATTGTTCTTCAAGCTAACTTTAAAATAAGCCTGCCTTTTCTTGTATTCTACTTGTGCCTATCTATCAAGATACTTTACCTACCTATCCTCCAAGTTTACCACATCATCCATAGCTTCCAAAAAGACTTTTCTAGAATTCTCCAACTTCTTTTCATATTATCAGATGAATGTAATACCCCTCAGTTTTACTTTATTCTTTTATGTGACTATGCTTTCTATAATTCAACAATAAAAATGAACTTTGTCTTTAAGACTTCTTTGCACTCTATCTAGTTCCTCACCTATCTCTAGGTATAACACGGTGTTCAACAAACAACTCTTCTTCCAAAAGACACTTGACTGAAAATATAAGCACGCTTATTTAAAGCTCCATAAATAAAAATCAAGTTAGCTTATCTTACTAACTTCCAGTATTTGTGGTCAAGATGGCTTATCTGGAATGTGATTTGGAAATCATAATCACTGCCTGCTATTTTCTCTTTACTTCCCAAGGATGGCCTTCCCGTGGTCTTTCTTTGTGAAGTTTTAGTAAGTGGTTCCAAAAGAATTTTAATTGACATTCTTAAATGCAAAGAATTGATGCAAAAAAAAAAAAAGTAAAAAGAATTGGCTGGCCAAAGAGTTTGGATACATTCTCCTATCAATGTTTGACATTCTTCCAACACCTCAACAGGATAATTTTTTTGGAGACTCAAAGCTTCAAAGGGTTTTGAGCCTAGCATTTTTCTACTCAAGACCTTGAGAAAAGAACTGACTGGGGCTTGGGCCAAAATATGTAACAGGATGCTATAAGTCTTTTTCACTCTTGATTTCCATCTCACAGGGCCTGGATAGCTTTGATAAGCTTCAATAAGCATCTGGAATTTTGGAAGCTTGCTAAAACCACATTCTATTCAGAAAAAGTGTGGTCTGTCCCTCAGCTTTATGTCAGACAATGCTGTTTTGCTTTCAGAGGTTATCCATAGGGAATGGGATAGTGAATTCATTCCAGTGCATTTCCAGTGATTCAGCAAGTTTCAGAACTCAGTGAATTTTAACTGTATTCTCAAGGATACCTCTGAGTTTTACATAACCATTCCAAATCCCATTTCTAGAGCTTGTGGCATTGTCACACTGCAATCTTAATGCATGACATAATTTCCCCCTGCAATTTCCCCTCTTTCTTCAACAGTTGGCCTGGTAGCTGCTCCTGGAACTCATAAAAGAGATGTCAACTGTGGAAGTTGATGGAGTCCCAGAACTGCATCATCTTTCATCAAAGCGTTCCTTTTGGAAGCCTTTAGCATGATGACTTTGCAGCCAAAGCTTTTTCTTTCTCAATAAGATGATAGATCTATAACCTTTGAAAGAAGGATTATCTCTCAAATACTAACAATACACACAAGTTGGCTCTCCTTTTTTTCTACATATTCACATTTGCCCTACATTTCAGAAAGGATGTAAGTCCACTGCATTTTCATTATGTGCCTTAAGCTAAGGCTTTACAACTTCAATTCAGCCGAACACTTCCCAGATAATAAACAGCCACAGGAGGAGAAGGCTACAGTAATCTATGCCACTATGTGCAACACAGTAACATTTTGCTGGAACTAGAGTCTGCTTCTGATTAGTTTGGGAAACAAAATACAAACCAAAATATAAACATTAAAGAAATCAATGGTATATGTCTTGAGATATTACATATTTAAATTATCTTTATTTATGTACTGGATACAAACAGCCAGGAATCAAGAGGGAAAGAGGAGATAGATGAAGGGAGACACCTGCAGCCCTGCCTCACTGCTCACAAAGCTTTCCACTACAGGTGGGCACCAGGGACTCAAACTCAGCTCCTTTCACACTGTAACTTAGTGTACACTCAGCCAGGTGCACCAGAACCCAGCCCCCTATTTCTTGGCAATTTAGAGAGTGTGACAGCTCCCTGCAATTAAATACAACACAATATGCATGAAAGATTGAGCTTTTTTTCATTATTACTATTTTAAATTTCTGTTGGGGAATTAATGTTTTATATTTGACAGTAAATACAATAGTTTGTACATCCATAACATTTCCCAGTTTTCCATATAACAGTACAACCCCCACTAGGTCCTCTGTCATCCTTTTTGGACCTGTATTCTCCCCCCACACACATACCCCCCAGAGTCTTTTATTTTGGCGCAATCCGCCAGTTCAAGTTGAGCTTTAATGTAGAAAGAATCTATAACATTCATCTGACTCTCTCTCTTTTTTAGGTGTGTGTATGTGTGTGAGACAGAGAGAAGTATAAAGAGAGAAACCAAAGTCATCATTCTGCAGTGCTGGGATTGAACCGAGAGCTTCACATATGCAAAGCATGGACTCTAAAACTAAGCTACCAGCTCAGCCCTCATCTCACTTTCAAAGGGTCTGTGACCCTAAGAGAAGTTGAAAAAAACAAAAATAATGTGTTCTGATGTTCCTACTTATACTAAAAGCAGGCTGCATCTTAAGTCAAAATGGTATTAACTATGTGGAGAGAAATATTTGAAATTAAGATTGCTCTAGATAATTAGAGCTGGGGTATGTAGGAAGAGACAGAAGTAACTTCCCTATTATTTTAGTTAATGAAACTTTCACTGAACATTTGGGTGGCAAGGTCTCTCACAGAAACCAGACTTCCAGAGATGAATCAGTCGTAACTCTGTATTTAATGGGCTTACAAACCAGGGTAAGAGGCAAGGCAGACCCCTTTGCTGCTAAAAATCATGGCTTATAAATCGTTGCTTGCTATGAGAACAATTTGAGAAATTCATCTTGTATAGTAATTAAAAAATAAAAACTTTGTGTGGGCTTTTCCCGGGGTTGAACAAACACGAGTTTTATTATACTGCGGGTTATTTAGGTACAGAAAAAATGTGACAGCAAAATAGGTGAAGGGGCAAAGACTGGGTAGTCATGATGGTGAGAGCCATGAGTCTTGAAGCTAGTTACTAGAGCTCAGCTACACATGTTCAGGTCCCAGGGGAAGCTGCATTGCGTGTTCTAGGGAGACGGAGAGCCAGGAGCTTCGGTGCTAATGGGAGGGAACAGATTAGCTCTCCCTGCTTTTGGAAAACTCGCGTGAAAGCAGAAATTAGGAGACCTATCCCTCCCTCTGCAAAGCCTACTCATCTTCCTTGTCTGCTCATGGCATCTTCTTCTCATCAGGGGAGGAAACATAACAATTTCTGTTTCTGAAGATTAAATTGCTTGGCTGACTGTTGTGGCCCTGGGTGGGACGAAAGCAGACATCATTAATGAAATGTGCTGCTGCATTTTTTGTCCCTGAATCGTTTGAAAAGTATTTAACTGGGGAACATTAGCACAGCTTGGGCAAAAGTGCTTTATAGAAAAAAATAACTCCCCATATTTCTCCATCTCTGCAACTGCTCCCCACGTGCATCCTTTTAAAGGGGAACTTGGAAAAGGCCAGTGTGATGGGATGGACTCTGAAGGTCCATGGGCCCCACCCAGGCTCACATATCAGGTGAGTATTGCTCTGTAGTCCTTCTGGCTCATGGTCAGTTTGTCAGAGGTTCACAGCCTCTCCAACCTAGAGAGGAATGAGGAGGATAATTCAGTAAACACATCTGCATTATGAACTTGTGATGGGGTGAACTCTGAATGCTTTCTTGACTCCTTCCTGAATCTAGCCCATTGGGGTCTAAGATCATAACATTGAAAACTGCACAGGCCACTCTTGCTATTCAAGTAAACAGTCTTATGTTAAATAGTGATACCTTGCTCTAGGCCATCAGGTGGACCTGCCCAACCTGCTAGACCACAGATAGTGGAATTAGGATGAGGAGAGTGACCGAGAATAATCAACTAGAGACTATGAGATGGTGGGTGTCCTAGGACTAGCCCTCACCAACAAGAAATGTGGCTAAATTTACCTTCAAACCAACAACATCTTCAAGTCCCCTCTCTCTCCCAGCAAAGATAATTTCACACTGAAAGTTCATTCTTTGAAGGTCAGGTTAAAATTTGTCCCCCCCACCAAATATTTGACCCTTGTTGACTGCTTACAGAGTGAAGTTAACAACAACTGACCTCCCTTAACCAGTTTCTTCTGTTTCACTTAACACTGCAAACAAGGGGTCAGATTCTGCCATTTATCTCAATGTATTTGTTTGCCAGAATCTTCTTGTCTTTTGGCACTGAGCTGAACCCTGAGGCATGCTTCAGAAAGCAGAGTATGGATGAGGGTTTGCTAAAGTAACATTGCCCCAAAGTAGTTTCACGAGTTCATCTAGTGCCGTCTCCCCTGTGATGTCCTCTGATCTTCCCTCTGGAATAAACCCTGTGTCCCCTACACCTGGCTCTCTCTGCATTTGTCCACCAAAAGACCCCATACTGCCTTTGGCATGACTTAGTTTATTGCATTGTGTTCATCATTCCACTGTCCTTCCACTGCCATACTAGATACTCAGTATCTAATGAAAACATGTTTGGGGGCCAGGCAGTAGCACAGCAGGTTAAGCACACATGGTGTGAAGTGCAGGGACCAGGGTAAGGATCCCAGTTCAAGTGCTGGCAGGTGGGGAGAGTCACTTCACAGGCCAGGGGAAGCAGGTCTGTCGGTGTCTGTCCTCTTCTCCACCTCTCTGTCTTTCCATCTTCTCTTGATTTCTCGCTGTCCTATCCAACAACAATAGTAACAGCAACAATGGCAACAAAAAATGGGGAAAATGGCCTCCACCAGGAGCAGTGGATTCATAGTGCAGGAACTGAGCCCCAGCAATAATCCTGAAGTCCAAAAAAAAAAAAATTGGGTAAAGTCTACCTGGTCATGATGTCTTGGGCTGAGTCTTCATTCAGTGAAAATAGCACAGCTATTGCTGACCTTCATGGCCCACAAATTATCTACATTATGGTATGCATAAATACCTCCTTTTATAATACCCTCTAAAGGAAAAATACCATATTATCCTCCTTTACATATGATGATACAGAGTACATAATGGGATTAAAGAATTTTTGCCAAGATATTTACTAATCTAAGGTTAGAAATTAATCTCCAGACTTCTTAGTTCTAAAATCATTGCTATAAATTCTCATGAGCCACCACTTGTCCTTTGATGGTCATGATAGACCTTCTAGATGGTGATGATCCCACTCTGAGTCGGAACCAAGCTCCTCCTTCATAGAAGCAGTAACCTATCTATCATGGTTAGCCACAAGTGGATAAAATGGTTAGCCACAAATGGTACAGGAGTGACTGAAAATCTGATGTGGAATAACATGTGTACGTCCCCAAATTATTTGTAAACTACAAGAGAGGAAATAGGAACATTGCATTGGGAATAAGTGGCTGATAGAGTCTTAAACAAGTAGTCAAAAACCAACACCATTAGAATGGAATAAGAGTATCTTGGATCACCTGTGTTATATTGGGAAGAGCAAATATCACTTTGGTCTTCCCATTAAAAATGATAATCTGAATTTCATAATGAAGATAAGTTCTTAACATGCTAGAAAACCAGTGCTGGGGCTGGGTGGTACCATTCCCAGTCAAACACATGCATTCCCATGTGTGAGGACCTGGATTCAAGCACTCTGACCTCCAACTATACAACTCAGGCTCCATACATGTTGAAACGGTGGTACAGTTCCCTCTCTCTCTCTCTCTCTCCTTCCCTCCCTCCCTCTCCCCCCATAACCCTGTCCCTCATCTATTAGAATGAAGAAAGAAAGAAAGAGAGAAAGAAAGAAAGAGAAAGAAAGAAGGAAAGGAAGGAAGGAAGGAAGGAACAGAGGGAGGGAGGGAGGAAGGAAGGAAGGAAGGAAGGAAGGAAGGAAGGAAGGAAGGAAGGAAGGGAGAAATAGAGTGATTTCCAGAGCTTTGGAGTTATTGTACATGAAAGGACCCTCAGCAATAGCCCTGGTTGCAAATAAATAAACAAACAGACAGACAAATTGACGGTGTTTTTCAATAGCATTAAGGTTAGGAGACACAAAGACCAAGTATTCTAAATTAAAGGAGACGACTGATTCTGAATCAAAGACAAACTAAATCTAACACCTGCTCTTGGATTGTATCTTGAACCAGGCCAAAAATAAAGCTTTACTGAAAGAATTAATGAAAGTTCATTATGAACTACAAAATAGATGAAGTGTTTAGCAATTTTAACATGTCCTATTTGGCAGTGGCCCTATGATTATGTAGTAGAATGCTCTTAGGAAATGCCTAAGCCTATAAGGGCACACTTTCCTTAACTGAATCATTGGCACAGGGAAAAAATATACCTATCCAAAGATATCTATGTATATCTATGTTCATAGCAGTTCAATTTGTAATAGCCAAAACCTGGAAGCAACCTAAGAGTCCAACAATAGATTATTGGTTGATTAAGTTTGGTGTATATATACAGTGGAGTACTACTCAGCTATTAAAAAGAATGGTGAATTCAACTTTTTCACCTCATCTTGGATAGAGCTTGGAGTAATCATGTTACATGAGATAAGCCATAAAGAGAAGGATAAATATACGAGGAGCTCACTCACGGGCAGAACTTAAGGAACAAAAAACAGAAACGGGGCTAAGTGATGGTGCTCTTGGTTGAGCGCACATGTTGCAATGCACACTGACACAGGTTCAAGCCCCTGGTCCTCACCTGCAGGGGGAAAGTTTCACGAGTGGTGAAGCAGGGCTGTAGGTATCTCTCTGTCTCTCTCCCTCTCTCCTCCTCCCCTCCTGATTTCTGGCTGTCTCTATCCAATAAATAAATACATATAATAAAAATAATAAGAATACAAACAGAGGAAGTACAAAGTCAAATTTGACTGGGTTTAGTGTATTACACAAAAACAAAGAACTTGTGGGGGGAGATGATCATGTGCATGATGGTGGAAGAGAACATAGGCTGACAGTGGAAATATTTTGTCTATCAGTCATAGGGAGACGAGAAATTTTACCAAACTGTTCTGTAAGCCATAAGCCCACCAATAAGAATGGGGAAAAATGACATGTGTATGATATATATGTATATAGAAATAATAAACTAATAAGTGAAACAATAAGTAGTTATAAACTGAGAGATACAAACTATAAACCAGGGGTTGGATGTCGTAGGTAAAAGCATATTTGAGTTTCATTATAACTTCTGCATATTTTCTATAATTTTCAAAGGTACAGCAACATGAAAAGTTGAGGAAATTTAACACAGTTTTAAAATGGTAAAATCTGCAGTTAGACTCATTGGTCTTAAGTTCTGGATCTGCCAAATACTAACTGTGTAAAATTAGATGATATACCTAAGCTCTATGTTTCAGTTACCTTGCCTGCAAATGGAGCTGATGAAATACTTACTTCTGAGAGGTTTCCGAGAACTAAATGAATGAATAAATGTATATTAGGACCAGGTGCCTCTTAAGCACACACTTTAAACTAAGATAATCAGGAATTCTCCAGGTCTGCTGTACCGATTTCTTTGATATGGTTCTGTTATGTATGAATGTCTAGCTTGTCACATTATCCCCCAGCCAATTCAGTTCTAAGATGAACAAGTTGTTATCAGATTCAGAGACCATGCCATCAAATACACATTGTCCTCAAAGGACTTGAAGGTAATACAGTTAACAAGAATTAATGAAAAATTGGCAACTGAATGCTTTTGGCCCAGTCAGAATGTGTGGCGTCTCATTGCTAATCAAGTCTCTGCATCCTTCTCAGAGCAATGCCACCTGTGGGTTTGCCCAATTTTATGCCCACTTATATTTCCAAATGGCATCTGCTTGAAAGTTTTAAGAACTGAGAAAATAACTAGAGTTAAACAAAAACTATAGGAACTCTCCAAATGTAACAGAATGGGTTCATAAAGAAAGAAAAGAAAAAAGGACATTTTTTTTGCCCATTTTAAAAAAGTGTTTATTTATAAAATGGGAACACTGACAAGACCATAGGATAAGAGTGGTATAATTCCACAAAATTCCTACTCCATATCCCACCCCCTCCCCTGATAGCTTTCCTATTCCTTACCTCTCTGGGAGTATGGACCCAGGGTCATCATGGGGTGCAGAAAGTGGAAGGTCTGGCTTCTGTAATTGCTTCTCAGTTGAACATGGGCATTGATAGTTTGATCCATACTCCTAGCCAGTCTTTCTCTTTCCCTAGTGGGGCAGGTATCTGGGGAGGTGGGGCTCCAGGACACATGGTAGGATCATCTGTCCTGGGAGGTCCAGTTAGCATTATGACATATCATCTGACCCAACTAGTTTTTACCTGTGCCTGACATCTAATATGTAGGTGACCTAAACTATTGCCCGGGGGGGGGGGGGGGATGGTGTCAGAGTTGGGAAAAGGACCAGAAATCTGGATCAGGGAAGAGAATAGCTCCCAAACATGGGAAAAGTATATAATATTGTTAACTGTAAACCCCATTGACTTACTTTATCTGGGGCCCATAGTCAAGTACAGGAACCTATGTAACCTCTGCATTTGTCATTCAGCTGATAAAGAAGTGCTACCTACCAATTCAAGATACTGTTGGGGGCTTGAATGTAAATAAAATATGGACCTGTTTTCAATTACACAGCAGAAAACCCCTTGTCTAGAGAACACTGATGAGACTGCCACAGAAAACTACTGAAGGATAGTGAGAATGCCACACTTAGGGAAAACACTGATTTATAGATCAAAGAAAATTCCAGTAGTTATATGAGTCAAGCCTCAAGCAGGAGGGTCCAGCAGTGAAGTCATCATAGTAGTTGATCTAGTGAGAGATGGTGATTCTGTTGGGGAACCACAGAACTATCAGGGCTTGCCAATCAAATTGGGTTGAGCTGGCTGTACCATGGTGAAGAAGAGACAGGAGGCAAAGGCAATGCTAATTGTGAAATAAGTCTGGAGTACAAACATGTGGATATGTGAAGAAAGATAGAGGCAAAAATATGTGAGCAGACATATTAGGTAAGAAAACATAGCCCAGGTTTAGGGAAGAAGGAACAACTGTAATCCCTCCTCTGATATATGTGTGTGGGGAGGGGGGGAGATGTGACTGAATGAAATAAGAATGGGAAAATGTAAGACCATAGAAAATGAATGTTTCTGCAGGCAAAAATGAAGCCATCACAGGATTTCAAACAGACAAGACAACTCCCAGCAGGTCCCTCGATGGTTAGAACAAGCCAGCCTCCTTCCTAATGATCCATTCCCCTACTCAATGCCTTAAAGGGTATTTGCATCCAGTATAAATTTCTCTATTGGTTCCAATGGAAAACATGCACACCCACCCACTGCCTACCTCACTGATTTTTAAAATGATTTCAATTCCCTTTTAAGGTTGCCAGTGGGCCAGGATATGTACCAGACTGTTGGCAATTTCACACTTTCGAATTACAACCTCCAACTTCTGCAAATAAAAGATCTTTATGTTCCCCAGTTGTGAAGTTTACTTGCCATTTCTATGCAGAGTGTTCCATCTGTGCTCACATCCAGCGGCTCTAAGAACACATCTGCTCTTCACCACATCAGAGATTTCCAAATAAAAAGAGTGGTTTGGTTTTATTTGTTTTTGTCTCTGTGTTAAAGACTAACATCTCCAACTCTTTCCAAGACATTCCTCCTCAGTGTGAGCTAGAGTGAAATTGTAATAATAGAGGCACCAGTCTTGACAGGGTGGTCAGCTTAAAATTATTAGTGATTTAGTAATGATTAACAAGATTGTAAGATAACAGGGGTACAATTCCACATAGTTCCCACCACCAGAGTTCTGTGTTCCATCCCCTCCATTGGGAACTTCCCTATTCTTTATCCCTCTGGGAGTATGGACCAAAATTCTTTATGAGGGGCAGAAGGTAGGAGTTCTGGCTTCTGTAGTTGCTTCTCTGCTGGACATGGACTTTAGCAGGTGGTAGCATACCCTTAGCCTGTTTTTTTTTTTTTTTTTTAATCTTTCCCTAGGTGGGTAGGGCTCTGGGGAGGTGAGTTTCCAGGACACATTGGTGATGTTGTCTGTCTAAGGAGGTCAGGTTGATGCCAGTAGTTTCTCCATGCTCAGAGAGTGGTGGGGCATATAAATTCCAAACTCCCAGTGTTCCATGTAACAATTCAACCCCCTCTAGGTCCTCCTCTGCCATCATGTTCCAGGACCTGAACCCTCCCCTCCCACCTCAGAGTCCTTCACTTTGGTTCAATACACCAACTCCAGCCCAAGTTCTGCTTTGTGTTTTCCCTTCTGTTCTTATTTTTCAATCTCTGTCTATGAGTGAGATCACCCCATAATCATGGAAAGGCCTTAATAAAAATCTATGATAAGATAGTAAAGGTTTGACATTGTTTCCATCACCTGTTCAGTAGCCTGTTCAGTACTTTGTTGTGTCACAGGGGAGAAAAAAATAAAGGATGATTAAGATCAAGCAAGGATTTTGAAATCAGATAAATCTGAGTCGGAGGCCAGCCTCTAGCACTGATCACCTTTGAGATGTTGTACTTATACCTCTTTAAATCTTAAGTGTTCTTGCCTATATAATAGTCAGGGGATGCCTCCCTTGGTTGGGAGCACATGCCACTATGTGCAAGAACCAGGGTAAGCCCTTGATCCCTTGATCATCTGCAGGGAAGAAGCATCATAAGCAGCGAGACAGTGCTATAGGCCTCTCTTTCTTCCTGTCTACCCCTCTTCCCCTTTTCTCTTGATTTCTCTCTGTTCCTATCAAATAAATTACTTTAAAAATCATTCTGTGGGGGCCAGGAGGTAGCGCTGTGGGTTAAGTGCACATGGCACAAAGCTCCAGGACTGGTGTAAGGGTCCGGGTTTGAGCCCCCAGCTTCCCACCTGCATGGGGGAACGCTTTACAGGTGGTGAAGCGGGTCTGCAGGTGTCTGTCTTTCTCTTCCTCTCTCTGTCTCCCCCTTCTTTCTCGATTTCTCTCTGTCTTATCCATAGAAACAACAGCAGCAATGGCAACAATAACAACAACAACAAGGGCAACAAAATGGGAAAAATATCCTCCAGGAGTAGTGGATTCTTAGTGCAGGCACAGAGCCCCAGCAATAAACCTGGAGGCATAAAAAAATCATTTTGTGTTCTCTTTGAGTTCAGCCATCACTGCACTGAAAGATATTCAGTGCTGTGTTATCTCCCACCCACCTCTTGCTTTCCACCTCTGTTCCTGTGTCTTTCTATCTAAAAAGAGGAAAGAAAGAAAGCCCAGATAGGTTAAATCCCAGTATATATATATATGTCGGGTTCCCAACCTGGGCTGCTGCTTACTCAGCCACATGGGAGAGGAACCAGGAACTCGTGGCTGAGTGGGAACGCAATGCAATGCCTTTATGGATCAGAGAAAATGCATTTATATCTTTTAAAATGGAAGTGGCAGGTCTGAAAAGGAAATGGCTAGTAGTAGAGGGGGTGGAGAGAAGAAAAGAGCATGATGGTAGCAAGCTTCCATAGCAGCTGTTGCGAAGGTTCTAAGCAGTGGGGCTAATTCAATACCCCACAGGCAGGGCGGGTCTCAGACAAAACACTGATTATGTAAATAGACCACAGCATCAAGCAATACAGGAGACTTAGCGTAATGACCAACAATATAGATATGTGTGTGTATATTATATATTGCTTTGCTTACACAGTTCTTATGTTTGAAATTCCAGTGCTTTCCACTACACCATTTCTTGGACCAAACATATACAATTCTGTCTCATAATAAGTTCTCAATAAAGCCTTAAATATTCCTTTTGCCATATATTATTTGTATTGATTTAGTAATTATCAACAAGACCGTAGGATAAGAGGGAAATAATTCCATACAATTCCCACCACCAGAGTTCTGTATCCCATCCCCTCCGTTGGATGCTTCCCTATTCTTTATCCCTCTGGGAGCATAGACCTAGATCATTATGGGGATGCAGAAGGTGGGAGGTCTGGCTTCTGTAATTGCTTCTCCACCGAACATGGGTGTTGGTTGATAAGTCAATCCATACTCCCAGCTTATTTCTATCTTTCCCTAGAGGGGCAGGGCTCTGGAGACGTGGGATTCCAGAGTATATTGTTGAGGTCGTCTGCCCAGTGAAGTCAGGTTGACATCATGGTAGCATCTGCATCTTGGTGGTTTAAAAAGAACATTAAGATATAAACCAGAGGGGAGTCGGGCTGTAGCACAGCGGGTTAAGTGCAGGTGGCGCAAAGCACAAGGACCGGCATAAGGATCCCGGTTCGAACCCCGGCTCCCCACCTGCAGGGGAGTCGCTAGGTCTGCAGGTGTCTATCTTTCTCTCCTCCTCTCTGTCTTCCCCTCCTCTCTCCATTTCTCTCTGTCCTATCCAACAACGACAACAACAATAATAACTACAACAATAAAACAACAAGGGCAACAAAAGGGAATAAATAAATAAAATAAATATTAAAAAGAGAAAAAAAGAAAAATATAAACCAGAAAAAATTGTTTAATAATCATGAATATGATGGTAAGACTATAGCAGATGAGATATGGGGTCTCCATTTTGGAAAAGGCTAGTAGGTCTATTTTAGGTATATCTTAAGGGGCCGATCACTTTAGTAATTTTTGCCTGAGCCCAACAGCTAACATGAAGGTGAGCCAAAGGCATCTGAGGAGATGGTATCAGAGCTGGAAATATGACAAGAATGCAGTATCAGGGGAGAGAGTAGCTGTCAAATACTGGAAAAGTATATACATATTGTTACCTATAAACCCTATCAATTTAATGTAGGGCCTATATTCAGCACAGGGGATATGTGCTTCCCCATCCCTGTAGGTCCAAGCTCTCATTCTGTGGGCATAGCTAGGAACATTCTAGGCTGCACTCATTTCAGGACCTGTCTTCCTCAATTGGCTGAGTATGTTGACCTAGTCTCCCACAGGAGAGTGGGGCAGTCCCTCCCAGTAATGATCCACACTGAAGATAAAGTCCTGTAGAGACCCAAAAGAAGGTTCACTGTATTGTTACTTGCTGGGCTAGCTTCGTGGGTGGGAGAGAGAGACGACCAGGGACTCATGGCTGAGTGGTACGGAGTTCAGTCTTTATTCGTGTGGAACGCAGTGCAATCTAAGCTATCTCTAATCACAATCTTGTCCTTATATATCTTGGAGCTGCCAGTGCAGATCAGCTTATAGGCTCTCTTCAGAGCCTGTTAGAGACAGAAGTTCTGGTGAAGTGCTTCTGATGATTCTGGTGACATAGCAGCTGTATATATACTCGCCAAGTAGGGTGGAAACAGGATGTGATGTAGAGAGTGTGGAGCAAAAAAAAAATTGGTGGAAATCAGGATGTGACAAGGAGAGGGGGGCGCCACAAAAAGAGTATGAACCAGTGGGATTAAACCAATGCCCTGGAGGCAGGGCGGTGCTTAGTTAACAGTGGTTTATGTAAATAGAATACAGTGTTAAGCAGGGGGGATTAAACCAATGAAACAGAAGGGGTCTTAGAAGCAGAATTTAGAAGCATACCAACAGTTACTGATGGAAATGACCAGTGACGGTAGACAGAGGGATCTGTTAGAGGTCTAGACCCATCACATCTATGTGGGAATCCCAGGATTCCCTGACTATGGGCTTTGGATGATGAGGTGGCCTGGCAGGGACCAAAAGAGCTGATCATTAAAGTGTGCTGGTCTCTTGCCCTTATCCAGCTTTTGCAGTCCTTACTTTGTCTGACAAGTTTAGCTTTGGAGTGATTGAAGGAAGTCGAATAAGAAATAGGTAAAGAGGGAATCTAGGTTTAAGTAGAAACTATTGGATTAAGTACGATGGTACTTAATTTTAAAAAGTGTCTTCTGGGGTCTTTCTACTTGCTTGATGAACTTATTGCATCACTGGAAACTATTGTGCATTTTCACATTGAGGTATATAGTGTCACTAAACTTATGGACACATGTGCACATGTGTTCTGTCTTATGGGCCCTGGTCTATATCTAGGTTCTGAGGCTTTGTTAGGAAGTGCACCACCAGATAGGCAATTGAAGAGTTCTGGGGAAACACAAAGTAGAATTTGATTGATTTGGAGTATTGCATCAAAGTAAAAAATTCTGGGTGGAGGGTGAAGGTAGATTTTCAGTTTCACTGTGGGGTAATGGGGGTAGGGATATAGACCTCTGGTGGTGGGAATGGTGCTAATATCCACTCCTATTAATGTATAGTCTTATAAATCACTGTTTAATCAATATGAGAAGGAAAAACTAAATTAAATGTCTTAAACTTCTTGATGCATAGACCCCAGTTCTAAATATATATTCTCCCATCTAAGCACTTAAAATTTCAAACCGGTAGCCTGATTGAATTATAGCAGTGGGCTTAAATTGTTAATAGATTTCTAATAATGTCTATTTCTCTGAAATATTAAATTACCTATAATCTTAGAACAGGGAGACCAGAGCAACTGGTTGTGTCACTCTATAAGGTACAGCTATATGCAAATAGCACTAAATGTCATAAATCATGGTGAAATGTATGATATAGCAAGTCCTAACCATGGGCCCTGGTCAAAGTAAACTAAAATTCAAAGTAAACTAAATTCCCAAATAACTTGGTTACAATAATAACTATCTATTGCCTTCTTAAACTCTAAGACAGCAGGAACCTTCCACATTCTCTATTAAACCCATATTTCACCCACTCCTGGAATCTCTGGGGCATGGTTTGTTTTCTTGTATTCTTCTCTCAATTCATACAATGTAATTCTGCATCTGCTGAGATCAAACATATCAATGCAACCAGTACCACCTAGACACGTTTCACCTTCAGTCATATTTAAGTAATTGGGTAGAGAATGAAGCCCATGAAACTGTATGCAGATGTTTAAAGAAGTATGAGATAATCTGGAAGGCATATAGGGCCCAGAAATTAGAACTGGATATGGAATTACAAGAAGTGTGTTAAGGGGCCAGGTGGTGGTGCACCCAGTTAAGCGTACACATTACAGTGCACAAGGGCCCAGGTTCAAGCCCCTGGTCCCCACCTGCAGGGGGAAAGTTTCACAAGTGGTGAAGCAGGGCTAGTGGTGTCTCTCTCTCTCTCTCTCCTATTTATTTTTATTTTTAAAATTATCTTTATTTCCTTATTGACTACAGACAGCCAGAAATTGAGAGGATGGGGGAGGTAGAGAGGGAGAGAGACAGAGAGACACTTGCAGCCCTGCTTCACCACTTATGAAGCTTTCCCCCTGCAGGTGGGGTCAGGAGGCTTGAACTCTGGTCCTTGTGCATAGTAACATGTGCACTCAACCAGGTGTGCCACCATAAGGCCCCTCTCTCTCCTCTACCTCCTTCTTCCCTCTCAATTTCTCTGTTTCTATCCAATAATAAATAAAATATTAAAAAAGAAGTGTATTACCAGTTTTTCCATGTCTTTTCTCTATATTTAATAAAGTGTATTTAATTGAGATATAATTGGCTATAAAGAATGGGAGCCACACCTAATTTTGTTTCTTATGTGATTCCTATAGTAAAAGTTACAAAGAAATGTACTGATAAATATTGAGTGGATAGATGGGTGAATGGATGGGTGGATGGATGGATGGATGGATGGATGGATAGATGATTAGGTACTACTGAGTGGATAGCTAGCTTGTTGCATAATTCAGTGAGTACAAGGAGGTGGTGGTCAGAACAAAAGAGAGTAATTTTAAGGGGATAACACTCTAAATATGAGGAGGGGGAGCACTGTTTACAGGTCAGGATCAAATAGATCATGGTCTTAATCTGGATAATAATAAGCTCGTGGTATTGGATTAAGAGATACGTTCTAAGGAAATAGAAAAAAAATCAGCCTTTAGGTTCATGATTGGTCAACAATTTGGCTTTCTATGTTAACTCTCTATTCAGCCACCAGGTTCTACATGCTAGCATGATGCCGAGCAGACTTCCCTGAACAGACAACACCAACAATGTGTCCTGGAGCTCTGCTTCCCCAGAGATCCACTCTACTAGGGAAACAGAGAGGCAGACTGGGAGTATGGATCAACCAGTCAACGCCCATGTTCAGCAGGGAAGCAATTACAGAAGCCAGACTTTCCACCTTCTTCATCCCATAATGACCCTGGATCCATAATCCCAGAGGGATAAAGAATAGGAAAGCTATCAGGGGAGGGGATAGGATAGAATTCTGGTGGTGGGAATTGTGTGAAGTTGTACCTCTCTTATCCTATGGTTTTGTCAATGCTTCCTTTTTATAAATAAAAAATAAGTAAAATAAAAAATAAATTCATTGTAGATCCCAAAAAGGAAGCAAGTGATCAGTTACTATAGCTACAGCCAGGTCCCCTGTCCCCTAGGAAGAGAATGTTTGACTGACATGGATTTCAGCTAAGGTGTCTTCAGTTGGAGTGTGAGATGGAGGCGATGTTGGAAAATAAAACAGTATGTAAAAGGATCTAGGACAGAGAGCAATAGGAGGGAAAAGCCAAACTGGCCACTACAGGAAAATAGAGGATGCAAGAAATAAAAAGGGATTGGAAGTCAGAGGACCTAGACTAAAATCAGGGATTAGCTGCCAAGCATTAGGCAGGTTGTGATATCTCAAGAGTCCTTGTTTCCTCAAAATATATGATAGTTGCGTTCCTTAAAGTCTATAATAAAAGTTTTCTTAAGACTATCTTATAGTGTGGTCAGTGTATATTGCATTATAGTTACGCAAAGAGACTCTCATGCCTGAAGCTCCAAAGTCCCAGGTTCAGTCCCCCACCTCACCATAAGCCTGAGCTGACCAGTGCTCTGGTTTAAAAAATTAAAAAAGAATATCTTCTAAGTAATAATACTTAATATAGAATACATACTTTGTAGCAGGCCCTCTATCAGGCAGTGCTTGTAGGTAGGATATGTTTTCTTTGACTAATAGTTATAATAATTTTAGATGGTAGATGTTACTTTAATATTTTTACTTATTTTCTTTATTTTACTTTATTTATAAAAAGGAAACACTGACAAAACCATAGAATAAGAGGGGTGCAACTCCACACAATCCCACCACCAGAACTCTGTATCCCATTCCCTCCCTTGATAGCTTTCCTATTCTTTATCCCTCTGGAAGTATGAACCCACAGTAATTGTGGGATACAGAAGGTGAAAGGTCTGGCTTCTGCTTCCCCGCTGAACATGACATTGACAGGCCGATCCATACTCCCAGCCTGTCTCTCTGTTTCCCTAATGGGGTGGGGTTCTGGAGAATCTGAGCTCCGGGACACATTGGTTGGTTTGTCTGTCCAGGGAGGTCTGCTCAGCATCATGTTAGCATCTTAACATGCAAAACCAAACAAATTGTTGACTAATCATGAACCTAGAGGCTTGAGTAGTGCAGATGAAGAGTTACTTTAATATTGAAATTAAAAGTTATGGCAACTTAATGACTTGAGATATCTCTCTCAGCTAGTGGGAGGAAAGCTTAAACACAAATCCGTCTGCTGCCTGATCTTGAATTCACTATTTTTGCAGGTTTGTTTATATTTTGATAGAATGACAGGAGTGGAATAGAGAAAAATAAGACCATAGCACTGTCCTCTTCAAGTATAAGGTAGTATCCGAGATTGAATCTGTCGCATCTGAGGCCTCTAGCATCATTAAAGTTTATATGCTATAAAATTTGTCATGAGTAATCTTCTAAAACTACCTATTAAAATTATCCTATACTGGTATGCACAGTTTTGTTTAATTTCCTTCCTTTGAGCTTGAGAAAATCATGACATTTCTAATATGACAAGTGATAGATGTCACTTCCATGGTTAGGTTAAAATGACCGTGGCATTCTTGGTATTATTTTAGTTCTTCTTGGATTGTGTACTTTGGTAAAACAAGCCGCCACTTGTTGGTTCATGTAGCATTAAACTGAATGAAGGTGGCCTCTAGCCTAGAACAAATGAATAACCCAAGAGCTCAGCCCATGGAAAATAGACTTCTGCAGGCCCACAAGAGAGTTGAAATTATATCTGTCCTCGTTAAACCTTATGAACTGTAGCCCTCACTGACATCTGGCTTCTGAGATCCTGAAGCAGAGGACCCAGTGAAATCAAATGTTGGGCCTCTGGTCCCAACCTCAACCTGAAGAGTAAGAAAGACTCAGATAGGTAATGTTATGAATGATCCTACATTCCAAGAAGTCCCTCCATAAACAGCAATAAAACAAGCCTTAATGACTTCAGAAACCTCTCTCAGCTAGTGGGAGGAAAATTTAAACTCAAATTCATCTGCTGCCTGATCTTTAATACATTATTTGTACAGGTTTGTTTATATTTTAAGCAAGTGTTTATTTATAATAGCCTTGGGCTCTTTTTATTGATGATTCATACCAATACATCACAGAAAGCAGGAGTTCAGAGCAAGTAGCCAAGTCTAAGCAATTCAGGGAAAATGTATGTCCTACATACCCCCAACCTGTGCCAGTATCTCACTATACAGACAATTTATCATCAATCCTACATATTTTATCATATTTATCATAACACATTGCTTAGTGAGGCTTGGCTATCATCAGAAGGTACAGGTCAGGCTTTTGCCTATGGGATATTTTGTTCTTTTCATGATAAAGTATGTGCCCCCACCTTGCTTAAGTGCCGGGCTAGCTCATGGTTGGGAGAGACCAGAAACTTGTGGTGGCGTTATCATACAATTCTTTATTGATGCGGGGCCCCAGATTCGAGTGTGAGCACAGCTGGTTAGGCCACGTGGCACCAAATGGCAATGTCTGCCTCCCAATCTGCATGTCAGCCCTTCTCCAGATCAGGACATGGGAAAGAAAAAAGAGCAAAATCAGGAACAGAAGTGGGTTTTATGGGGAAAAAAAAATGGAAGTGGCAAGTAGGAAATGGAAATAACTAGGAAAGTGGGTGGAGAGAGGCAAAAGGCATGCTGGGAAGGTGGAAGCATCCTTAGCAACTGTTGCAGTGGTTTTAACTGGTGGGATTAATGTACCCTGCAGGCAGGGTGGGTCTTGAGGTAGAAAGAAGATAGATCAGGCAAAACAATGTTTATGTAAATAGGCCATAGTGTCAGCAATGGAGGGTGGAGCAGAGGGGCTGCCTGACACTTAAGGATACAGAAAACAAAAGCGCAGTTCACATATGTCTTTTCATAAACGTAAGTACTCAATTGCACACACACACATGCACAGTTGAACATTCTCATAGGCTTTATCTACACAGGGTATCAATCTTCTATAATTTTTTGACTCATCGATGTGTTTTATTTATTTATTTATTCCCTTTTGTTGCCCTTGTTGTTTGACTACTGTAGTAACTAATGTCATCGTTGCTGGATAGAACAGAGAGAAATGGAGAGAGGAGAAGACAGGGGGGGGAGAGAAAGAGAGTCACCTGCAGGCCTGCTTCACCACTTGTGAAGTGACTCCCCTGCAGGTGGGGAGCCGGGGGCTCGAACCAGGATCCTTACTCAGGTCCTTGCACTTTGGACCCCCTGCACTTAACTCACTGTACTATGCCCCGACTCCCAATGTGTTTTCAATAATGCCTTGCCTGGTTTTTTGACTTACAGAAGTCTAGAAGAAATGAGTCTTGTTGTTTCAAAATCCTACATGTTAGGCAAAAAGTTATGGAATGTTAGGTAGTAAATCTAAAATTTGTAGAAAAAATATATAAGCCATGGAGCTACAGCTTGATAAGCTTGACACTTGGATGATCAGCAATTGAAATCAATAATTAGTCACTTCAGTAAATAGCTATATTACCGTTGTTCTATCCAACAACGATGACATCAGTTACTACAGCAATCAAACAACAAGGGCAACAAAAGTGAATAAATAAATAAAACACATGGATGAGTCACAAAATTATAGAAGATTGGTACCCTGTGTAGATATTATATGCCTTGCCTGGTTTTTTGACTTACAGAAGTCTAGAAGAAATGAGTCTTGTTGTTTCAAACTCCTACATGTTAGGCAAAAAGTTATAGAATGTTAGGTAGTAAATCCAAAATTTGTAGAAAAAATATGTAAGCCATGGAGCTACAGCTTGACACAGCTTGACACTTGGATGATCAGCAATTGAAATCAATGATTAGTCACTTTGGTAAGTAACTATATTACCAGCACTAAAGTAGTTGCATCATACGCCCAATAGTCTTCATATCCTCCCACTCCAAGAAAAATGTATATCTTGATACCCAGCACCGTATATTGCTTTTATCTTACTGTGAATTTCATTTAAAGGATCAGTGCAGACTCCACCAATAAAACTAATGGAAATAATTAATAAATTGAGTAATTTAGTAGGATGCAAAATCAACACACATAAATCTGTGGCATTTCTCTTTCTGTAATAAAGGGAAATAAGACTCAATTCTATTTAAAATCAAATTCAAAGGGTAAAATACTGGGGTGAATCTTAAGAAAGAGGTGAAGGACCTTTACAATGAAAACTATATGGTGTTGTTAAAAAAAAAATTAAAGAAGGGTACAGAGAAGTGAAAGAACATTCTTTGTTCCTGCATTGAAAGAATAAACATTATTAAAATGGCTACTCTACCAAAATCAATTTACAGCTTTAATGCAATCCTATTAAAATTCCAATGACATTTTTCAAGAAAATCAAACAACTTATCCAAAAATTTGTGGAGAACCACACATTGCTAAAGCACTCCTGAGAAAAAAAAGGAAAAGTATGGAAGTACCATGCTTCTCAACTTCAGTTTATACTATATACCTATAGTCATCAAAATAGCATGATACTGAAATAAAAACAAACAGTTGGATCAATTAGGCAGAATAAAAATCCCAGAAATGAGCCTACACTAATTCAACCACCTCATATATGATAAAGGAGCCAAAACCATTCAATGAGGTAAAGAAGTTCTCTTCAACAGATAGATGGTGCTGAGAAAATTGGACAGCCACATGTAGAAAAGTGAAGCTAGACCACCACCTAATCCCATACACCAAGGTCAAATCAAAATGGATTAAAGATCTAAATATTAGACCAGAAACTCTAAAATTTATAAAAGAAAATTGTGGTGAAACTTTGCAGAATCTTTAAGTTAAAGATGTATTTGAAGACTCAGCCCCTGGGCATAAGAAAAGAAAACAAGAATAAATAAATGGGGTTACAGGAAACTAAAAACTTCTACGCATCAAGCCCACCTACACAAGAATAATCATAATCTGGCAACACAGTAAATTGGGGAAGATATTTTCACATAACACATCAGACAAGTGACTAATAAATATCAAACATCTGCACAGAATGGGTTTGTATCTACAAAAGGCATAAAAAAAATAAAAAGTGTTAAGAACTAGACAGAGCTCTCTGAAGGAGAGCTACACATGACCCACAGACACATGAAGAAACACTTCACTTCCTTATCATTAGAGAAATACAAATTAAAACTGTACTGGGATTTCATCTCAGACCTCAGAGAATGGCTAACAACAACAAACCAGGAAATGGTAAGTGTTGGAGAGGTTGTGGAGAAAACTCTGCTACACTGCTGGTAGGAATGCAAACTAGTGCTGCCTTTTTGGAAGACTGTATAGACATCCCATAAACAAATAAAATGGAATTACTTTAAGACCCAGCAATAACACTCTTGGGCCTTTTTCCAGTGGACACTCAAACACTAATTCAGAGGGACAT
The DNA here is from genome assembly GCF_950295315.1 of Erinaceus europaeus. Lineage (NCBI taxonomy): Eukaryota > Metazoa > Chordata > Mammalia > Eulipotyphla > Erinaceidae > Erinaceus > Erinaceus europaeus. The sequence continues at coordinate 113,434,529 of NC_080172.1, forward strand.
ATGCACCCCTGTGTTCATAGCTACATTATTCACAATAGCCAAAGAGTGGACAGAGTCTAAATGTCCATCATTCAGTGACTGGATAAATAAGTTATGGAATATGCATTACATAGAATGCTACTTAGCAAACAAAAAAGATGACGTTGAGTACATTGGAACAAAATAGATGAAACTGAAGGTGATTTTGTTTAGCAAAGTAAGGAGATGAAAGGTGACTACCAGAAGGATTCACTCAAATTTGAAATCTAGAGCTTTGATTTACATGAACTTGCAAAAGAAAAAAAAAACTAAAAAACAAGTGCATTGTTTCTAAGACTTGTAAGAACTATGATGGTTACCTTTGGAAGATGGAAGGTTGTTGGAGAATGGGGCCCACTGTCCCCGGAAGTACAGGTCCTTGTTTCCATGAAGTTCAAATGGGTTGATTAAGGGCAGGTTCCCTGACCTCTTAAACTAATGATAGGTGGCTTCCCCGGAAAGGGAGCTATCTTTCGGCACATGCCTCTCCTCTCCCCTTAAAACAAAGGCCATGAGTTCCTGTGCATTGTGTTTGGCCTAACTTGAAAGCCACCACATACATTTTTGCTCAATAGCCCTCTCCTCCTCCCCCTTCCTCTGAAGTGCCTGTAAATTATCCCCGGGGAAATATACATTGTGAAGCTTGTGATCAAACCTCGTATGGTAATTCTTCATTTGTGACCAAATAGTTTATAGGTCAACATATGACTATGCATTGTGTTGCTCTGTGCTTGGGTTAATGATTACCTTGACCTTCTACCTAGGCAATGGGTATATGTACTTGTTTTGTCGCCCAAATAAACGAATCACCCTCCGAGGCTTTTTCCAGGGCTGACTGACAGTTTGTCTCCCTGCGCACATTGCCCTCAACATGCTGAGCTGCTCTGGGACCCACGGGGATCCTTCTTAACCTCTGTCTCCCAACGAATCCAGGGAGACAGGTGAAAACAGAAGAGAGCCTCCAGAAGGTAAGGATACAGAGCTTTGTTTGTGGGTGTGGTTTTGAAAAAGACAATGTATTCTTACATTGTGTAATATACTGTTAATAACAAATAAAAATAAATAAATAAAGGATCAGTGTACTTGTGTCTGACTTAGAGAACTTGTAAAACCACTCTTGGTGTCTATGACTTCTAAATATTTCCCTAGGTTTCTTGATCAGTGGAACAGATGGACTTCATTAACTTCACTATGATTTCCACCTATATCTTTTATCTAATTTTTTGGTATATAATACATAACAACTTATCCTAAAATAATGTATCTAAAAAGTATCAGCTTATTCTATATACAAAGTACGTATACTTTTCTCAGACCACTTGAAAAAAATTGAACCACATTAAAGAAAGGACTTAATCCATTTGCTCTTCTAAATTTTCTCAGAGATCTTGAGTAGGTTAGCTCACTTCTCTAGATCAAACTTTGCTCTTGTATAAAATAATATGCTTTGATATAATTTTGAGTATCATCAGTGGAGTCTTAAACTTGTAAGTGGTACTGGTAGTCTAAATCATGTCATCTCTTTACACAGACATATTGATAAATTTAAGTAATTTTCAGGACCTTGTTTAATTATATTTCTTCCCAAAGACACATAGAATCTAACTCTAGGGATAGAGAGATATTATGAAATGAAATAAATAATAAATAAAATATGAATTCCAAAAGGATTGGGAATCATGGCCTGGAAAATAATGATGGCTTGGCTTTTTCAAGTGGAAAATGAGGCCAATAAAGACAAATTACAATGATAATTGCCTGGTTCTAATCAGAGGTAAATTATGGGTAAGTGGACAACTGGAGAGTTAGATTCAAAAAATGGCATTTACTCCATAATATTAGAGGCAGATTTGAAATCTTAGTCTTGAATAAAAACACTTTTCGTCCCACGGGTGATTTCATTTTACATCGGTACATATAAATAATGTCACCTAACTATTCAGAGTTTGTGGAGTCCTGTGTATTCTTGGAACTATGCCAAGAAGAAACTGGAAAACTTGTAGAAAGGCAGAGTGAGTTCTCACTTGTTCATTTTGGTCTGAACCCATGGCAATTTTCTTGGTCACCTTACAGGTGTATTTGTGTAAAATGGCTACAATAGTTTTTAACATAGACCCTATCAAGTTTAGAGTCACAACAACAACAGCAACTACAACAATAACAGAAACAACAACAATGGGAAAACATGGCTTCTAGGAGCAGTGGATTTGTAGTGCAGGCAACAACCAAGCCCCAGCGGTAACACTGAAAGCAAAATAAAGAAATAAATAAAATAAAATTCTACATCTTAGTTAGAAAATCACTCTATTTCCTAAAGCAAACGAAATAAGCATTACCCAAGCCCATTACTCAGATATACATTATCTGGCCTTCTTCAGCTTTATAGACTTCTGCCTCAGATTTCTGTGCCCTAATCACTTAGGAATCTTGTCAATTTTTTTTATTATTATTTATACAAGCTCTTTTTTTACTTCTAGGACTTCTCTTGGCATATAATTGACTTTTTCTAAAAGTTCTTCTTGGGAGACTTTTCTAATGTACTCTACCCAGTAGCTTCTCCCCTGCTCTTCCCCATCTCAACATCTTAATTATTAAAACAACATGTCAGTATTATTGCTTTCTTTTTGACTGTTTAAAGGTAAAACTTTTAGCTATGTCATTGACACCTCCTAAAATTCACTCTTTTATAGTGTATGAGTCAGTGATTTCTAGTTTATTCACAGGGCTATGCCATTGTTACTGCTTTCTAATTAGAGAACATTTTAGAACCTCAAAGAAAACCTAATGACTACCAGCAGTCACTCCTTTTCTTTTCTTCACACAAGCCCCCATAGAGCACAGATCCACTTTCTGTATGTATAAATTTTTTGATTCTGGATATTTCATATAATGGAAATCTTGTGATAGCTGACATTTTGTATCTAGCTTCTTTCACTCAGAATACTGTTTTCAAAGTCCATCCACTTTGTAGAATGTATCCAAGCTTCATTTCCTTATATAGCACAGTAAATAACATTGTATGAATATACCACATTTTGTTATATGAATTTACGGCAGGTGGGGGCTGGGCAGTAGGATAAAGAGCAAAGATCCGGTTTTGAGCTTTGGCTCACCACCTGCAGGTCTGCAGGTCTCTCTCTTTCTCTCTCATCTCCCCTCCCCCCTTTCAATTTTGCTCTGTCCTATCCCATAAAGGATGAACAAAAAAATAAATGAATTCACTGCAGGTTGGCTACACCTTTGTCAGTTAATGTGTTGCCACGTTTTCACGATTTTGAATGATGCTGCTATGAATATTCATGTGCAAATGTTTGTGTGGCATTTGTTGTCTTTGTTTAATTCACTTGTTCTTTTTCTCTCTCTACAACCATAATGAAATGAGGACAAATTTCTCACTGTTTCATTCACTGTTGTTTTCCCAAAATCAACTAAGCTTTTGATAAATGAAGATTAAAAAAAAAAAGTAAAGCAAATAGCATTATAAAACATTATTTTATATTGCCATCAGGGTTATCACTGGGCCTCAGTGCCTGCACATGCAGCTTCCCCACTCCTGCCAGTCTTTTTTTTTTTTTTTTTCCTTTCTTTTTTGGCTAGAGACAAAAAGAAATTGAGAAGGAAAGGGGAGGAGACAGAAGCACTCTTTCCTTGCTCATGAAGTTTCTTCCATATAAGTGAGGTCCAGGTGCTTGAACTCATGTCCTTGTGCATGGTACTGGGTGTGCTCTGCTGGGTACTGCACTGAGTGGCTCCCAAAACATATTTTAAAACTTCACTATACCTTACCATATATTTCACATTTGACAGTCCAATGCTTTATCCACTGCCCCACCTCCCAGACCACACTTACGATATATATTTGTATATTTGTATAATTTTTTATTGGATAGATACAGAAAGAAATTGAGGGGGGGAGGTAGAGAGGGAAAGAGACAAACATCTGCAGCTCTACTTCACCACTCGTGAAGCTTTCTCCTTGCAGGTGGGGAACAGGGACTTGAACCTGGGACTTCACACATTGCAATGTATGCACTTAACCAGGTGTGACACCACCTGGTCCCCCGTACAGTATTTTTCATATAACAGACACAGTCATGTTGGAAGTTGGTATAGTAGGCTGATGTAATCTTAAAATCTTATAAACTACTATGAAGTCACTAAAAGCACTGACAAAAACCAATAAAGATGCTTTGAACATTTATGTAAAAAAAAAAATCACACATTTAAAGTATACAGTTTGCTAAGTTCTGATAAATGCCTATACCAATATAAATACTATCACTCTCAAGATATAAAACATCACAATCGATATGTAAAACATTTACTTAGGCTCAAATTATAATGTTATTCCCTTTCCACAATTTTGCATGCCGTTTTCATGCAGAAGCCATGCTAATCTCAGTATCATTCCAATGTTAGTATGTGCGCTGTTGAAGTGAGCACACCTTAAGCCCATTCCAAACAGATGGATGGATGGGTGGATGGTTGAACCGTTGGATAGATAAATAGGTATAGATATATTTGCCCATAAGTATTTCATGTTTTTATGACACTGCATTTATCATTTAATTTTCATTGTTAGCGTGTGGTGATAGAATTGACATTGTATTACAAATGTTGTGTCCTGTGTCCTTGCTACACTTGCTATCACTCATACTGTTTTTAAAAATATTTATTCACATATAAAGAAGTAAATAAATCTTCACAAAAATAGAGATGGGGTGAGAAAGACAGCATAATGATTACGCCAAGAAGTTTTCATGCTTGAGGCTCTGAATCCTAAGTTCTGTACCGACCTACCCCCCCTCCACACACACACACACACACACACACACACACACATATTCCATGCCATAATTATACATTCCTGAAAATAGGTTATTAGGGAGTTAAGAGGTGTTCTTTCTTGCTGGAATTGGGGTGTCTAAGCCCTGCTGCCTCTACTTCCCTTTACTTCTGTAAAGATATATTTTATTTGTGGTCTGGGAGGTGGTACACTGGATAAGGCAGTTGACTCTCAAGCATGAGGTCCTGAGTCTGATCCCTGACTGCACATGTACCCAAGTGACGTCTGGTTCTTTCTCTCTCTCTCTCCTATCATTCCCCATGAATAAATAAATAAAATCTTTTTCTTAAAGCATATACATATTTCTTCACATTGTCTACATTTTTAATTATGTCTTCTGAGAACATAGTTATACTTTTGTTTTCCAACCTAGATGCCTTTTCTTTTGTTATTTTTGCAACACGCCACACTCCCTAGGACTTCAGGTACGATGGTGGAGGAGCCATGCAAGTGGTTCTACATGTGTCCTGCGCCCTATGATAGGTAAAAGTCAGCCTCACACCTGTAGTTGCTTGGATATCATTTATCACTTTGCAGACTCTTCCGTTCTATTTATACTTTGCTGAGGGTTTTATTTTTTTTCCTACCATGAAAGTCATTTAAAATGTCACATATCGGGAGTCGGGTGGTAGCACAGCAGGTTAAGCGCATATGGCACAAAGCAAGGACCAGAGTAAGGATCCCGGTTAGAGGCCCTGGCAGTGAAGCAGGTCTGCAGGTGTCTGTCTTTTTCTCTCCCTCTCTGTTTTCCCCTCCTCTCTCCATTTCTCTGGGTCCTATCCAACAACAACAACATCAATAACAACAATAACTACAACAACCATTAAAAACAAGGGCAACAAAAGGGAAGTAAATAAATAAATAAATAAATATTAAAAATAAAATCTGGAGTCGTGCGGTAGTGCAGTGGGTTAAGCGCATGTGGCACAAAGCACAAGGACCTGCTAAGGATCCCGGTTGGACCTGCTAAGGATCCCGGTTGGAGCCCGGCTCCCCACCTCCAAGGGAGTCGCTTTACAGGTGGTGAAGCTGGTCTGCAGGTGTCTGTCTTTCTCTCCTCCTCTGTCTTCCCCTCCTCTCTCCATTTCTCTCTGTCCTATCCAACAACAACGACATCAATAACTATAATAACTACAATAAAACAACAAGAGGAAATAAATAAATAAATAAATAAATAAATAAATAAAATTTGGAGTCGGGCTATAGCGCAGAGGGTTAAGCGTAGGTGGTGCAAAGCTCAAGGACCGGGGTAAGGATCTGGGTTCAAGCCCTGGCTCCCCACCTACAGGGGAGTCGCTTCACAAGCAGTAAAGCAGGTCTGCGAGTGTCTATCTTTCTCTTTTCCTCTCTGTCTTCCCCTCTTCTCTCCTTTTCTCTCTGTCCTATCCAACAACAATGACAACAATAATAATTACAGCAATAAAACAACAAGGGCAACAAAAGGGAATAAATAATATATATATATATATATATATATAAATTAAAAATAAATAAAATGAAATAAAATGTCAAATATCTCTGTTGAGGTGATCATATGGTTTACAACTTCATTGTGTTAAGAAGGGAAACAACATTGATGTTTTTTTTCCATTTTATATTTAACAGAGTCTACAAAATCATCAGATTCCAGGTATAACCACATGAGCACACTTTACAGACTGTTGCCTTGAGGAGTATACAATGCCAAATAGCCCCTCTGTTTGGTGGGCCATGCCCTCCCGCCTCCCCTTCATTATGTACCCTTGCCCTTCCCCCCCCCAAGCAGGGAACATTCCTTTATACACCAATCCTTCCCTTCACTTCACACTGGTTTTTTTTTTTAATTTTTTATTTAAGAAAGGATTAATGAACAAAAACATAAGGTAGGAGGGGTACAACTCCACACAATTCCCACCACCCAATCCCCATAACCCACCCCCTCCCCTGATAGCTTTCCCATTCTCTAGCCCTCTGGGAGCATGGACCCAGGGTCGTTGAGGGTTGCAGAAGGTAGAAGGTCTGGCTTCTGTAATTGCTTCCCCGCTGAACATGGGCGTTGACTGGCTGGTCCATACTCCCAGTCTGCCTCTCTCTTTCCCTAGTACGGTGTGTCTCTGGGGAAGCTGAGCTCCAGGACACATTGGTGGGGTCTTCAATACAGGGAAGCCTGGCCAGCATCCTGGTGGCATCTGGAACCTGGTGATTGAAAAGAGAGTTAACATATGAAGCCAAACAATTTGTTGAGCAATCATGGATCCCAAGCTTGGAATAGTGGAGAGGAAGTGTTAGGGAGGTACTCACTGCAAACTCTAGTGTACTTCTGCTTTCAGGTATATATTTTGCAGTAGTTTATGGATACGTGTGCACATAAGCTCTCTCTCACAGAAACTGGTGTATATCTAGGTTATGGGACTTTGTTAGAAAGTGAACTACCTGAGATGAAATTAGAGTGTACTATAAAAGGAAAGGTCTCACCCGAGTAATGAAGCTGAAGGGTTGTCATTCCACACGTGAAGTCTCTGGATACAGTCTGAGGTGAAGCATGTTGAGGTGGCAATCGTTGCGTTGGTTCACACTGGTTTTTACTACTTCCCTACTTGTCCCTTCCTGTTTTGTTATATCATTTAGGTTTATGCCCAAAAGGTTTCTGATCCATGATAGTCTTTTACAGACTTTGAACCATATTATGCTATGACTAGATAGAAAGATATAAAAGATGTAGAGTTATTGTGAAGAGATGGTTGAGCAGGCTGCGCTTAAACCTATGAGATGAGTCCCTCCAGGTAAGTCTCTCTCTCTAAAGAGGGGTTGAGCACAGGAGGACACATAAATCTCACAAGGTTGGCAGCCATTTAAGCCTTCCCTCCTCCACAGAATTTCCTACATCTTCCCACCTGAGCATGGCACTCTTTAATAACATTTAAGCCTGCTCCATTCCATTTTTCTTTACTGTGTCCATTTAGATATAAAGGGAAAGGAGGAGATGACGCTGAGGAATTATTCTGATGCAGTCTCCACCCCAGGTTTTACCATGCCCTGCAAAATCCTAGCAGTGCCCCCTTCAACCAGTCCTGGCCCCACACATCACCCCTGGTTGTCGCCCAATAAAAGTCCCCTCACCTCCCCCCTCTCTCTCTCTCAGCCCCTTCGGCTCTCTCTCAGATCTCTCTCCCTTCTCTCGCCCCGTGGTCAGGTAGTGGGGACGGCCATTGTCGGATGACTCCATGTGGCCTGAGCCACCCCCCCATCCTATAATAAAGATTTATGCACCTCACTTGTTCTGGACTTCCTCTCTCTTCTCTGCGGTGCAGCCCGACACCAGACCACAACAACAACACAATTCTATATCAGTTGTTGCACTGCCTAGCAAAGCCACACAACCAAGATATAGACCAGGGCCCATGAGACAGAACACATGTGCACGTGTACTCATAAGTTAGGGGAAAAGATACACTTTAAAGCAAAAGTATACAATATTTTGCAGTGGCCCAAAACAGCAAGCAAGTATATATACCAGAAAAAAAAAAGGCATCATAAAATGATACTTATATACCTTTCCCATATTTGGGAGCTACTCTCTGCCCTGATCCAGCTTTTTGGTCCTATTTCCAACTCTGAAACCATCTCCCCAGACAATACCTTTGGTGCACCTGCATGTTAGCTGCCATGTGCAGGCAAAATTAGTAAAATCATGGACCCTTTAGATAAATATATTTATCTAAAATAGCTTTTTCCAAAATGGAGATTCCCAAAACTCATCTGTTATAGCCTTGCCTTTAGGTTCCTGACTATTAAACAGTTTGTTCTGCTTTATATCTTAATCCTTTTCAGCCACCAAGTTGTAGATGTTACCATGACAACAACCTGACTTCCCTGGGCAGATGACCTCACCAATGTGTCCTGGAACCGCACCTCCCCAGAGCTCTACCCCACTAGGAAAAGATAGAGACAGGCTGGGAGTATGGATTGACCTGTCAATGCCCATGTTCAGCAGAGAAGCAATTACAGAAGCCAGACCTTCCATCTTCTGCACCCCATATAACATTCTCATCCCCCACCACAGTCTTCCTCTGCCTTCATGTTCTAGGACCTGAACACCTACCCATCCTCCACACCAGAGTCTTTTACTTTAGTGCAATACATTTTATTTATGTATGTATTTATTATTTTACTAATGATCAACAAGACCATAGGATAAGAGGGGTAAACTGCTACATAATTCCTACCATCAGAGTTCTGTATCCCATCCATTCCATTGAATGCTTTCTTATTCTTTATCCCTCTGGGAGTATGGACCCCGGATCACTATGGGGTGCAGATAGAAGGTCTGGCTTCTATAGTTGTTTCTCTGCTGGACATGGGTGTTGGTAGGTCAATCCCTACTCCCAGCCTATTTCTCTCCCTAGTGGGGCAGGGCTCTGGAGAGGTGAGGTTCCAGGACACTGGTGAGGTCGTCTGCTCAAGGAATTCAGGTTTGTGTCATGGTAACATCTTCAACTTGGTGGCTGGAAAGCATTAAGATATACAGCAGAACAAATTGTTTAATAATCATGAATCTAAAGGTAAGAATAGAGCAAGTTAAATTTGGGGTCTCCATTTTGGAAGAAGCTAGGCAGTCTATTTTAGGTATATTTCAAGGAGCTCATGACTACTAATTTTTGCCTGAGCCAAACACCTAACACGCAGGTGTGCTAAAGGTATTATCTGGGGAGATGGTGTCAGAGTTGGGAATAGGACTAGAAACCTGGATCAGGGCAGAGAGTAGCCCCCAAATATGGGGAAAGTATATAAATATCATTAACTGTAAACCCGTTGATTAAATCTGGGACCCATATTCAGTGCCGGAGCCTATAGGTCTGAGCTTTCATTCTGTGGTCATAGCTAGGAACATTCTAGGCTGCACTCATTAGAGTCATCATTAAAGTATACTGGTCTCTTGCCCTTATCCAGCTTTTGTGATCCTTTGTTTGACAAGGTTATCTTTGGAGTGATTAAGATAAATAAAAAGTAAGTAAGGAGGGTATCTAAGTCTAAGTAGAAAATATTGGGTTAGGTACTTTATGGTGTCTTTTTATATATATTTATTAATTTTTTCCATTTTATTTCCCTTGTTTTTCATTGTTGTTGTAGTTATTATTGTTGTTATTGATATCGTCATTGTTAGATAGGACAGAGAGAAATGGAGAGAGGAGGGGAAGACAGAGAGGAGAAGAGAAAGACAGACACCTGCAGACCCACTTCACTGCCTGTGAAGTGATTCCCCTGCAGGTGGGGAGCCGAGCCGGGGGCTTGAACCCTTACACCAGGATCCTTACACCAGTCCTTGTGCTTTGTGCCACGTGCACTTAACCCCCTGTGCTACCGCCCGACTCCCTTTGTGGTGTCTTTTTGGGGGACTTTCTATTTGCTTGTTGCACTTATTGAGTCACCGTAAACTATTGTGCACTTTTATTTTAAGGCATATGTTTTCCCATAAATTATGGAGACATGTACACATGTGCTTTTCCTCATGGGCCTTGGTCTATATCTAGGGTATGTGGCTTTGTTAGGAAGTGCACCATCGGAAATGGAATTAAGGAGTCCTATAAGGTAGGAAAGGTCTCACTAGTGTAATGGTGCTGGAGGGTGGACATCCCAGGCCTGGCATCTCTGGACATAGTCCGAACTGGAACACATCAAGGAGGCACTGGTTGCTCTGCTTTGATTGAGATCAGTAGATGCAGGATCTGGATTAAGAGAAGCGTGAAGGAAAATGAGCCACGCCCCAGAGGTTCCAGGACTGGGAGAAACATGGGTTTTACTCAGAATGGGGAAGATTCTTACTGTCTTAGAGTTTAAGAAGGCAATAGATAGTTATTGTTATAACTAATTTGATTTACTTTGAAAATCCCATAGTTAGGACTTACTGTAACATACAAAACCTTACTACAATTTCTTTCATCTAATGCTATTTAAAAATAACTATATCTCATACAGTGACAGGACCATTTGCTTCCGGTCTCCCTGATCTAAGCTTATAGGTGATTTAGTATTTCAAAGAAAAAGTCATAGAAATGTATTAACAATTTAAGCCCATTATTAACATTCAATCAGGTTACCAATGTGAAACCTTATGTGCTTAGATAGAAGGAATTTATTTTATTTTATTTTGTCTTATTTTATTTTTTTTACCAGAGCACTACTCAGCTCTGGCTAATGGTAATGTGGGTGATTGAACTGGAACTTTGGAGCCTCAGGCAAGAAAGTCTCTTTACATAACCATTATGCTACCCCCCCCCCCCACTCTGTCCTGCCCTATCTACATTTTAAACTATTTTGGGATTCTTGGATAAATTTCACTTAATTATGGTTTACTACTCCTTATATATGGTAAATGCTTTTGCCTACTAATTTTTAAAGCTTAATAATTATGTAAGGAAAGTGAAGAGCAACCAGGTAAACAGGTACACCAAGTCTGCTAAACCACTCTGACATTTAGTTTCCATTCTCCTTCCTTCCAGGGGACAGCCAGCAAAATAGCACAGAGGGTTACAAAGAATTCCAAATTTGGCTGATTTCACGCAGGCTTGGAGAAGATGCCTATATTGATTGAGTAAATAGAAAGAACCCCCCCACACACACTCGCCACCACTACCACCCCACCCTGGCCAAAAAAAAAAAGTTCATAAAACATTAAGATGTCATTGGTTTTTCTATAAGATTTCTTTCACCTTAGATCATTCACACTAAGAAAGGCCAGATTATCTAGCTGTCCCACCTCTCCAAAGCTCAGAATGTTAATGCAAATAATTTAGAGCAACCCCCTCGAAACCCTTTCTTTTACCTGTGAGAAAAGTATGTGCTTCTTCTCCCCTCCCCAAACATTGGTTACTTTGTGTCAGGTCAGTCTGATCTCAGGTTAACAGTTCAAGGCTCTTTCTTCTCAAGTAAACTGCCTCTGGCTCCAGATTATAAAGGAAACCAGTTCCACAGGGAGAAGCAATGACTGTCAGCTGCAGACTCCTGATGGCTCAGAAGGTCTTTACACAGGAGTCGGGTGGTAGCGCAGTGGGTTAAACACATGTGGCACAAAGTGCAAGGACTGGTTAGGATCCCGGTTCAAACCCCTGGCTCCTCACCTGCAGGGCACTTGCTTCACAGGCGGTGAAGCAGGTCTGCAGATGTCTCTCTGCTTCTCTTCCTCTCTATCTCCCCCTTCTTTCTCAATTTCTCTTTATCCAATAACAAATAAATAAATAATTTTTTTTTAAAAAAGTCTTTACACTTCTTGATGTCTCATGCTTTATCCTCCTTCCAACTAGATGTCTGCCTATTATCGTACACCTTATGAAATTGCTTATCTTTATTAATTTTCTTTTTATTTTTTTAATATTTATTTTATTTATTCCCTTTTGTTGCCCTTGTTGTCTTATTGTTGTAGTTATTATTGTTGTTGTCGTTGTTGGATAGGACAGAGAGAAATGGAGAGAGGAGGGGAAGACAGAGAGGAGGAGAGAAAGATAGACACCTGCAGACCTGCATCACTGCCTGTGAAGCGACTCCCCTGCAGGTGGGGAGCCGGGGTTCGAACTGGGATCCTTATGCTGGTCATTGTACTTTGCGCCACCTGCGCTTAACCCACTGCGCTACAGCCCGACTCCCTATTTATTTTCTATATTAGGGACTCATGGTTGATAGTGGACAGTAAAATGTATTTCCACTATAAAACATATATTTACGTGTGTATGTATGTATTTTACTAGATGTATATATTTTACTAGATGACAGCTCAGGCTCTGGTTTATGGTGGTGCAGGGGGATTGAACCTAGAACTTTGGAGCCTCGGGCATGAGAGTGTCTTTACATCACTAGGTTGCTGTCTATCCCCACCATAGATTTTAATTCTACATATGATGACTTGCTACTGTTTTCATATAAAGTAGACAATTATCTTTTATAGTAAATAAAAATGAAACACAGTTTTATTCCTATTAACCAATTCCTGTATTTATTAGAACATTCAGTTCTTCTCTCTTGCAGTTCAGGTACATGAGTGACACAATTTCTCAACTTTTGTAAGTCTGGACAAAATATATTTTGAGGCCAGGCAGTGGCAGACCTGGTTGAGCACACACATTACAGTGCATAAAGACCTGGGTCCATACCCCTGGTCCCCACCTGCAGGGGGGAAAGCTTCAGGAGTGGTAAAGCAGGGCTGCAGGTGTCTCTCTGTGCCTATCCCTATCTTTTTCTTCCTCCCCTTTCAATTTATCTCTATCTAATAAAAAATAAATAAAATATTTTAAAGTACTTCTAAGATAAAAAGAAAAACATCCACGTATCCATAAACTACTGCAAAATATATACCTGAAAGCAGAAGTACACTAGAGTTTGCAATGAGTACCCCCCCCAACACTTCCTCTCCACTATTCCAACCTTTGCGTCCATGATTGTTCAACAATTTATTTGGCTTTGTATGTTAACTCTCTTTTCAACCACCAGGTTCCAGATGTCATCAGGATGCCGGCCAGGATTCCCTGGACTGAAGACCCCACCAATGTGTCCTGAAGCTCCGCTTCCCCAGAGACCCACCCTATTAGGGAAAGAGAGAGGCAGGCCGGGAGTATGGATCGACCAGTCAATGCCCATGTTCAGCGGGGAAGCAATTACAGAAGCAAGACCTTCCACCTTCTGCATCCCACAATGACCCTGGGTCCATGCTCCCAGAGGGATAGAGAATGAGAAAGCTATCAGGGGAGGGGGTGGGATATGGAGATTGGTTGTTGGGAATTGTGTGGAGTTGTACCCCTCCTATCCTATGGTTCTGTTCATTTATCCTTTCTTTTTTTTAAATTTTTAAAAAATATTTTATTTTATTTATTCCCTTTTGTTGCCCTTGTTGTTTTATTGTTGTAGTTATTATTGTTGTTGTCATCGTTGTTGGATAGGACAGAGAGAAATGGAGAGAGGAGGGGAAGACAGAGAGGAGGAGAGAAAGATAGACACCTGCAGACCTGCTTCACCGCCTGTGAAGCTACTCCCCTGCAGGTGGGGAGCCGGGGTTCGAACCGGGATCCTTATGCTGGTCCTTGTGCTTTGTGCCACCTGCTGCACTTAAGCCACTGCGCTACAGCCCAACTCCCAATATATCCTTTCTTAAAAAAAAAAAAAAAGAGAAAAAAAGAAAAAAAAAGGAAAAACATATTTATTTTGGCTTTTTTTGAAATATATTTTAATGGCTCTATAATTGTATATCAACTTTTAGTATTTTTCCAGTTTTGAACACTTTAAAGAAGGCATTTTGTTCTCCCGTATCACATAATTTTGTTCTCCCATATCACACAGTTTCAGCAGGTTCATGTTCCTTTCATCATGGTTCCTCTGATAGTATATATTTTCCTCTTCTGCCTTTAAGATTATTACCACTGCTGTTGTTTTTTAATAATTTGATAATTATGTGCCTTGGTGTCATTTTTCTTTTTCATTTTTTTTCCTTAGGGGTTCATTGAACTTCGATCTGGGGTTTATAGTTTTCATAAGACTTGTGGAAAAAAAAAATGGCTCTATTTCTTCAAATAGCTTCTCCTTCTTTAAGAACAAAACCTCCTTGATGTAGATATTATATCACAAGATAGTTTTCCACAATTTAATGTCCTCAATGTCATTTCATTTCTTCACTGTATTTGATATAAGTTTATCTCTCCCCCGCCCTCTTTATTAGGGAAATTTGATCAGTGGTTTACAGTCGGCAGTAAAATACAGTAGTTGGTATTTGTATAACATTTCTCAGTTTCCCACATAACAATCTAACTCTTCACCTAGATCCTCCTCTGTCATCATGTTCCGGGGACTGAACACTCCTTCCCAAGCCCAGAGTCTTCTACTTCGTTGCAATACACTAACTCATGTCCAAGTTCTGCTTTTTACCTTCTGATCTTGTGTCTCATCTTCTATGAGTGAGATCATCCCATATTCATTCTTCTCTTTCTGATTTATCTCATTCAACATGCTTACTTCAAGCTCCAATGGGTAGCTTTATCTTCTAGTTTACTAACACCTCTTCCTTTCTAGTACAATTGATACCTTTTTGTCTGATTGCTGTGGCAAGGTCCTCAAGGACTATGTTTAATAATAGTAATGGTAGTGGGCATTCTTATCTGCTTCCCAATCTTAGAGAGAAACCATTGAGGTTTTCCATATTGAGAATGATGTTAGCTTTGTCAGATGTTGGATCTTTTCAAATGTCTTTATAGCATCAATTGATATGACCATGTGCTTTTTATCTTTCTTTTTGTTGATTTTTATCTTTCTTTTTGTTGATGTAGTAGATTACATTACTTGACATAAATGTTGACCCAACCTTGTATCTTAGGTATGAATCCCACTTGGTCTTGATATGTTGTTGGATTTGACTTGAAAACATTCTGTTGAGGATATTTTCATCAATTTACATCAGGGATGTAGATATACAGTTATCTTTCTTTGGTAAATTCCTTTTCTACTTTGGAGATCAGAGTGGTGTTAGCCTCATAAAATGTGTTTGTGAATGATGCCCCTCTTCAATTTTCTGGAAGAGTTAGAAGAGAATTTCTGTTATTCTTTGAAAGTCTTATAGAGTTCTTTAGTGAAGACATCTGGACCTGGGATTTTAATCTTGGAACTACTTTTATTACTTATTCAATTTCTGTAATAGCAACTGGCCTACTTCCTCTTGGGTTAAGCTTGGCAGGTGGTATGATTCTAGGAATGCATCCATTTTATCTATATTAATGATGGTTATGTTTTCCTATTGGGTTGATCTCTTGACCAATATGTAGTATCCATCTCTATCTTTTATTACCTTCTTTTCCAGAAAGTCTATTTTATCTGTTAGCAGAGAAGCTGTTCCTGCCCTTTTGTCTTCATTATTGTCTTGGAATACTTTGGTCCAGTCTGTCACTTGGAGCTTATGTTTGTCTTTCTTTTGGGTGTGTTTTTCCTGGAGCCATAAAGTAGATGGATTTTTGCTTTATAATCCATTCGGTCACTCTGAATTTCTTGATTAGTGAATTTAAACCATTTACATTTAGAGTGAGTACTGAGAAATGTAGTTTATTTATGGCATTTCTGTTTTGTTATGAGGTTGTCTTAAATTTTTGTTGACTGTTACCCTATTTGCTTTGTGTAGGAGATTTTCCATGATGGTCTTGCCTACTGTATATATGTTCCCTATTCATCTTTGCACTATATATTCTTTTGTGGTTACCATGAGTATTGTGTCAGTTTCTTGAGTTATCTTCATTTTTCTGAATTCTATCTCTGTCATTTTTGGTTTCAAGTATCATTGATAATTTTTTTTCATGATTGGAGGATTAATGGTTTACAGTCAATAGTAAAATATAGTAGTTGGTACATGTGTAACATTTCTCTATTTTACATATAACATTCTAGGACCCTCCTAGGACCTCCTCCAGCATCATGTTCTAGGACCTGAACACTGCCCCCTACCACCCCAGAGTCTTTTACTTTGGTGGAATACACAAAACCCAGTCCAGTATCTACTTTGTGTTTTCCCTTCTGTTCTTAATTCTTAGCTTCTGTCTATGAGTGGGATCATGCCATATTTACTCTTCTCTTTCTGGTTTATTTCATTTAACATGATTCCTTCAAACTTTATCCAAGATGAGATAAAGAAGCAATCACTGAATTTCTAAGCTTGTGCATTAAGCATGGCTTCTGTAGTTGAGCTAGCAGGTATCATTTGTGGTTACAGTGTTGGATATATATAATCGCATGTCACCTTCTGGCTTTGTGCCTATGATGTCAATATAGGGTCTTGCTACTTTGTTTCGTACCTCTTGGAAGTAATAGCATGAGAGAACTGCCTTCTGTATGCTCAGAGAAAAAGTAGGATGATTTTCCTAATGGGGTGCCTACCTCAGCTTTTCTCCATCCACTGATGACATATACCAAAACCTACTTGTTGCTAAATGAGTTTCTTAAGAAATCTTAGTTGTATAAGGTCCATACTCCCAGAGGGTTAAAGAGTAGGAAAACTAATAGGGGAGGGGATGGGATACAGAGTTCTGGTGATGGGAAATGTGTGAAGTTGTACCCCTCTTATCCTATGGTTTTGTCAATGTTTCCTTTTTATAAATAAAAAATTTTTTAAAAAATCTTAGTTGTAACTAGTGGGTTTTCAGGAGATTCTCCATTGCTTTAAGTAGTAGTTGATCTCTGGGGGAGTGAAGTATAGCAGCTGTTATTCCTTGTCTTTGCCGCTGGAAATGGAATGGTGTTTATTTCCTAGCTGATTTCTAAGGTCTGAGTAGACCACAAGATTTTTCCCTTAAATGCTGGTGAGTCTCCTTGTGGGCTATTTACCAGTTAAGCACTCAGACCCTCTTTCCTCCACTGACAATTTGCTGTGCTGCATAACTCCCAAAAGGGTGCCAGCTGCCACTAAGCATGGCTTCTTCGCCTGAGAATCTCTTGAGTCCTTGGTTCTACTACTCTTAAAGCCTTCCTTATAGGTACTCCCACATGGTGGCCACAAGCTTGAACCTGGGTCCTAGCTTATGGTAAAATTCTGTGTTCTACCAGGTGAACTACCTGTTGACTCCTCTCAAGGTTTGTTTTTAAGCTTTACCCGGGTGGGTCTAGATTACGTTTTGCTGAGCTACTATTCAGTGTGGCATTTCTAAGTTTTCTATTGAAAGATTAGAGTCATTGCTAAATTCCCAATGATAACTGGTTGGAATCAAACAAATCCCAATTGTGGGTGAGCTCTCAGAACCACTCAGTTAACTAGTCAAAGAATAGATTTTTTTTTACCCATATTCTGAATATTTTTTTAATTTATTTTTTATTTAAGAAAGGGTAAATTAACAAAACCATAGGGTAGGAGGGGTACAGCTCCACACAATTCCCACCACCCAATCTCCATATCCCACCCCCTCCCCTGATAGCTTTCCCACTCTCTATCCCTCTGAGAGCATGGACCCAGGGTCATTGTGGGATGCAGAAGGTGGAAGGTCTCGCTTCTGTAATTGCTTCCCCACTGAACATGGGAATTGACTGGTCGGTCCATACTCCCAGCCTGCCTCTCTCTTTCCCTAGTAGGGTGGGTCTCTGGGGAAGCGGAGCTCCAGGACACATTGGTGGGGTCTTCAGTCCAGGGAAGCCTGGCCGGCATCCTGATGACATTTGGAACCTGGTGGTTGAAAAGAGAGTTAACATACAAAGCCAAACAAATTGTTGAGCAATCATGGATGCAAAGGTTGGAATAGTGGAGAGGAAGTGTTAGGGAGGTACTCACTGCAAACTCTAGTGTACTTCTGCTTTCAGGTATATATTTTGTACTTGTTTATGGATAAGTGTGAACATATGCTCTCTCTCACAGAACCTGGTGTATATCTAGGTTTGGGGACTTTGTTAGAAAATGAATATTTATTTTATGTATGTTTTCAACAGACTCCAAGGAACTTTATTATAATTCCTGGAACTCTTTTCCTGTGAAGGCCCATCTTCTTCAGAATGCAGTCATCATATTCTTTGAACTCACATTTATGTTCCCTCAACGTAGCATGTTCCTCTCAGGAGTCCTGTCCCTTCTCCACAGGCTGCAGTGTTTCTCCAGGCAGAAAGTCAGTGTTCAAAAAACTCACCTCTTTGGTGTCTCAGACATCAAAGGTCTGATATGTCTTTCCTGCATTGCTTGAAAACTATTGTCTCCTCTGCTTCAGTTTCTAGTTATTGATTGACGGAGGATAAATCTGCTCCCTGTTTTCTAATATGACTGGGTGTAGACCTTTATCTTTTAAACAGTCGGATTTTGATTAATCTCTCACTCCTTCACATTAAAATTTATTCCAAGGGATGGGGAAGATAACATAATAGTCATGCAAACAAACTCTCATGCCTGAGGCTTTGAGGTCCCACCTTCAGTCCCTCACAACACTTGGATAAAATAATGTTTATATAATGAAAGCCACAAAAGAATTATAGTCACTAGTTATGAAATGTTTATTTGTCATTTGTGCTGCTAAGCATTTTTAAACTATTATTTTAATTTTTATTCTCTTAAAGTTGAGGAAACTGAGACTGTGGTTCTGTAAGGGCAGTGTCAGGCTTCAAACTCAAATATAATTCCTTTGTAACCCTATCCCATATGTCTTGCATTTATTGATCCTCAGATGGAATGAGGAAATAGACAGAGGATTTGCCATTTTGCTTCATGGAAGTTCTATACTAATGTTTTCTAAATTGAGTATTGGCAGAAGGTATATAGTTTCTACGGTTCTGTCTCAAAACCTCTGAGTCATAATTTCAGAGCAATTATTGTAGGTTTCTAATCTGTATTTTATTAAGTTCTCAAGGGAGTATTAAACTACAAATATTAAAGAATCACAATTCTGACCAAACTAGGAATTTAGTCTCTTTCCTAATGTTTGTCTTATCACTAACTCTTTCCAAATGATCAAGGAATCACTTTCTTTCTTTATTTTGCATCCAAGGTGCTCCCTACAATTGCACAACTCTAACATCAAATATTTGAAGATCTCCCACATCTTCAATCCCTTCAAATTAAAAAAGAAAAAAACATAAAGAGGAATTTCAACCAAGAAATCTGTTCCCTGCAGAAAAAATAAATATTTCCTGGCAATTATCTCTACCTGTTTTTTGTCATCAGCTTTATTATTATTATTATTTGTTAGAAAAATCCCTGACAGTGAACAGAGTTTAAATTAGTCTCTCATCCCACATGTTTTGAATCACAAAGCTTCCAACTACAAAGCTCTGCTTGTCTCAAACAATGTTTAACTCTCAGTTGAGACACTCAACTCTATAGACCTTTGGTCTCCATGAATTTTTTTTGTTTGTTTTGCTTTGTTTTCCAAATTTGTGGATTGTATACTTGAAGTCTTTTGTAGGTTTAAGATGTTATTATTTAAAATAGTTTTTTTAAACAGTGGAAGTTATGTGTTTTTGTTTTGTCCTTAAGCTACTTTATAGTTCATTTTTTAAAATGTATCGGGAATTAACATTGTAAGTCACTAGAATGTGGAGGGTCACTTCCTAGCAGCACTGAATCACCAAAATGCACTGTGAAGTACTCTTTCCACTTCTTAAAAGCTCCTTTAGGCTCTTTGAAGTGTACATCATGGCTTAACAAATTTGGTTTGTCAAGGTAAAGGAGATTTATCGATTGACATGTAGCCAAAAAAAATCAAAGGAAATGCTGAGTGTTTATCATTTTTAAAAAATCCATCTGAGAGGTTGTGCTATGTATTTAAGACTATACTATAGCCCCCCCCCCCCCCATAAAAACTTAAAAAGAGAACTTTGAAGAATTTCATCTCTTAAAAAAAATATCAAAGTCAAAACCAGCTAGGATATTTTATGTCAAACAGCTTAGGAAAGGAAAATAAATGTGGTTAGTACCTGTACTAAGTGCTTTTCCTCAGTCCTCTTTTATATGGAAATGTTAGTTTTGGATTATAGAAGATACTGTTATTGAGTAGCTAGGGCATCAAGGATAGCATAGAGGATATTGTATTGAAGAGGGACTTGCTAGTATTTAAAAACTTAAACCTTGATTTTATTACCAGGGATCTGAAAGATAGTTATGAAACTTAGTAGTTATTTTGTTCCTCACTCACTAAGGCAGCTCCAGCCATCTGTACAGCCAAAGTTATTTGCATTTGTTTGATCAGAAAATTATCACTGTGTACTATAAAAGCGTCATTCATTTCCTATTACCATTGGTCTCCTGAGAGCTCCATTTCGATCCACCAGGAATCTCAAATGGCAAGCAGTGGGTTTATATTTTTCTATGATTAATCATACATTCTAAATTCAATGATTACACATCATTAATGAGAGCAAACTTCCCATTAGTGGCTGTGTAGTGCCAGAATTCAAAACTCAGAAAAAGTTACATTGTATTCAACATTGCTCAACTGCTATCCCTGGCAAAATACTCCCTTAGTCTCCTGTTTGGGACAGATTAGGACACAACCCACCAAAGGCATTTCATTTTAGTATTACACAGTTCACTAGAAGTGCCTTACAGCTAAATAGGACTGTGAAGAGTACAGGTTTTTTTTTTAATTTTTTTATTATTATCTTTATTTATTTATTGGATAGAGACAGCCAGAAATCAAGAGGGAAGGGGGTGATAGGGAGACAGAGAGACACTTGCAACCCTGCGTTGTCACTCATGAAGCTTCTCCCCTGCAGGTGGGGACCAGGAGATTGAACCTGCGTCTTTGCCCATTGTAACATGTGTGCTCAACCAGGTGTGTCACCACCTGGGCCCTGAAGAGTACATTTCTGAAGCTCAGATTCCTATTGCTTATTCAATCCTAGCAAACTTGTTAGTGTCTGAAAACCACCTATAGACTAAATAGCAGGATGTTTGCCGGGAGAGCCTGAGGGTGCTTCTTCCTGAGCACGTGCTCTCTGGGTTGTAGAGAACTCGACTGGAGCCAACCTAGGCTGCTGCGTGGGAGAGGGATCAGGAACTCGTTTGGGGCTAGTGTTGCAGGAGAAAGACTCTGGGACTCGAGGAGCCAGAAGGCAATCCAATGTGTTTAATCATAAAAGAAGATTCTTTTATATATCCCAAGAAGGAAGCGGTAGGGTGTGACTAGGAGAGGGGGGTGGAGCAAAAAGAGAGTGCTAACCAGTGAGATTAAATGATGGAAAACAGGGTGTGACTGAGGGGGAAGCAAAACGAGAATGCGAACCAGTGGGATTAAACAAACCCGTGCCCTGCAGGCAGGGCGGGTCTCAGGTAAAACAGTGATTATGTAAAAATAGACCACAGCATTAAGCAGGGAGGAGCTGGCATACTGCTGAACAGATGTTATCAGTGTTAGTTGAACCAGCACATGGCTGTATATCACAAGTGTGTTTCTGATGAAATTGAAACATGAGGTACATGCTTAAAGACTAAAATCAGGTCTCCTCCCCATTTGTATAACTTTAGTTTTCTTGCCTTTCATGCTTCTTAGGAAACTGCCAAATGGCTTCCTGAAGTCCCATTCATATATCTCTAATCTATTCTATGCACAAATGGTTCCTTGTGAATGAAAAATGACCTCTGAAATCAGTTGTTTCACCTCTCCCCCTTTATCTAAAAGAAATGGCTCTCTTAAAAGACAGACTGGATTAGGCTTGTCGCTAAATCAACAAAAGTTTGGTAGTTTGCTGTGGAGCAGCGGATTAAGCGCATGTGGCACAAAGCGCAAGGACCGGCATAAGGATCCTGGTTCAAGCCCCCGGCTCTCCACCTGCAGGGGAGTCGCTTCACAGGCAGTGAAACAGGTCTGCAGGTGTCTTATCTTTCTCTCCCTTTCATCTCCCTCTCCTCTCTCAATTTCTCTCTGCTCTAGCCAATAAAAAAAATGAAAAAAAAAAAAGCCTTCAGGAGCAGTGGATTCATAGTGCTAGTACCGAGCCCCAGCCATAACCCTGGAGGCAAGAAAAAAAAAAAAAAGAAGGGAGTTGGGCAGTAGCACAGCAGGTTAAGGGAATGAGGCGCAAAGCAGAAGGACCAGCATAAGGATCCCTGTTTGAACCCCCGGCTCCCCACCTGCAGGGGAGTCCCTTCACAGGTAGTGAAGCAGGTCTGCAGGTGCCTGTTTTTCTCTCCCCGTCTGTCTTCCCTTCCTCTCTTCATTTCTCTCTGTCCTATCCAACAACAACAACATCAACAATAATAATAATAAAACAAGGGCAACACAAAGAAAATACATATTAAAATAAATAAAAAATAAATAAACAACAACAAAAGTTTATTTGTCCTACTTGCAGTATCTTGCTTGCAATTTTGAGGCAGGAGGAAGAGGAGTTTAGGGAGGATGGGGGGTCAGGGACCCACAGTTTTCCACCAAGATAATTGAATGGCACCAACCGCCATAGTGGGAGAAGGGACAAATCAAATCACAAATGGGACACAGGCTTTTGAAGACTATTTCTGAGAAGTATTCCCATTTAGTATTTCTTTTATAAAAAATTTAATTAATTTATTTATTTTCCCTTTTTGTTGCACTTGTTTTCTTTTTATTGTTGTTGTAGTTATTATTTTTGTTGTTACTGATGCTGTCATTGTTAGATAGGACAGAGAGAAATGGAGAGAGCAGGGGAAGACAGAGAGGGGGAGAGAAAGACACCTGCAGACCTGCTTCACCACCTGTGAAGCGGCTCCCCTGCAGGTGGGGAGCCAGGGGCTCGAACCAGGATCCTTAAGCCAGTCCTTGTGTTTTGTGCTATGTGCACTTAACCCTCTGAGCTACCGCTCGACTCCGCCATTTAGTATTTCACGAGATCAAATCATGAGACCACACCTGATGTATGAGCAGGGAGATACAGCCATATCCTCACAATTCCCTACATTTCTCAACTTCTGTCCAAATGTAAGAGCATTCTATATTCATCATTTTCTTTGTGGATTATCTCACTTAACATGATTCTTTTAAGCTCCATCCAAGATGAGATGAAGAAAGTGAATTCATCATTCTTAATAGTTGAGTAGTAGCCATATATATATTCCAAATTTCTCAGCCGCTTATCTGTTGTTGGACACCTGGGTTGCTTCCAGCTTTTGGCTATTACAAATCATACTCCTATAAACACATTATACACACGTC
Organism: Erinaceus europaeus; assembly: GCF_950295315.1. Classification (NCBI taxonomy): domain Eukaryota; kingdom Metazoa; phylum Chordata; class Mammalia; order Eulipotyphla; family Erinaceidae; genus Erinaceus; species Erinaceus europaeus. The sequence goes on from NC_080172.1 coordinate 113,457,986, forward strand.
TTTTTGATGGGTGTGTTTGGTTCCTTAGGATATATCTTCAGGAGAGGAATTGCCAGATCTTAGGGTAGGTGCATTTTTAGCCTTGTGAGAATTTTCTAGACTGCTCTCCAAAGAGGTTGGACCAATTTGCATTTCCACCAGCAGTGCAGGAGGGTTCCTTTGTCACCACAACCTCTCCAGCATTTGTTGTTGCAATAGTTTCTGACTTAGGACATTTTTCACAGAAGGGAAGTGGTATATCAATGTTGTATGTCAATTTGCAGCTCTCTAATAATCGATGACTTTAGCATTTTTCCATATGTCTGTTGGCCTTTTGGATCTCTTCTTTGATGAATATTCTGTTTATATATTCTCCCCAAAAGAAACCATCACTCAGGGAGTTGGGCAGTAGAGCAGTGGGGTAAGTGCAGCTGGCGTAAAGCGCAAGGACCAGGTAAGGATCCTGGTTTGAGCCCTGGCTCCCCCACCTGCAGAGGAGTCTCTTCACAAGCAGTGAAGCAGGTCTGCAGATGTCTATCTTTCTCTCCCCCTCTCTGTCTTACCTTCCTCTCTTGATTTTTCTCTGTCCTCGCCAACAAGAATAGCTACAACAACATTAATAAAAAAAAAAACAAAGGCAACAAAAGGGAATAAGTAATAAATAAATATTAAAAAAAAAAAAAAAAGAAACCACCACTCAAACAAAGAGATTCCCTACAGGATGGGAGATCTTTACATGTTATCCATCAGACAAAAGGCCAGTAACCTAAATATATAAAGAGCTCACCAAACTCAACAACAATAAAAATAAATGACCCCATAAAAAACTGAGGAGAAGATATGAACAGAATAATAACCTTCTTTCTTCTACACAATCATTTCTTTTCTTTATGAAATCCCCTACAGGCAGGGTACTAAGTTCAGGAGTCTTCATTTCTGGGTGATGTAAGATAGTCTCGCCAATAGGTTTGAATCCAGAATGAAAAAGAAGAGGAAACTTCCTTTTGTACTTTCTGCGTCTAATGGTAGTAGATGTTAAAGTAATGTTTCCCATTCTGAAGATGACAAACTGTCTAGTCTGTGGCAAATTTGGAATCCTACTGGGTAGACATTGTAGAGTTTCCCTAATTGAAGAGAGAACATACTCCATGCAAAATTTAATTTCTATTCTTTTTTTTCCCCCTTTTGTTGCCTTTGTTGTCATAGCCTTGCTGTATTGTAGTTGTTGATGTCATTCGTTGTTGGATAGGACAGAGAGAAATGAAGAGAGGAGGGGAAGACAGAGAGGGGGAGAGAAAGATAGACACCTGCAGACCTGCTTCATCGCCTGAGGAGTGACTCCCCTGCAGGCGGGGAGCCAGGGGGTTCAAACCAGGGCTGGAACCAGGATCCTCAGGCAAGTCCTTGCACTTTACGCCACGTGCCCTTAACCTGCTGCGCTACCGCCCGCCCCCTTAATTTCTATTGTTAGGGAAGTTCTCTCTTGTCCATTTTCCTTTGTGAATCCTGGTTCTGATCCTAGATCTTGATCACACTAGAGCTGGAGAATCAACTCTCTTTAGAGGCAAACATTGTTCTGAGCTCACACTACGTTTACACAGAGTTGGAGCTTGAAGGACCTATTGATATCTGGAACTAGCCCAGCCTCTTTTCCTTTTATTTACCCATCCTCTTTATTTTTATTATTATAATTTTTCCCTACAAGTAGATTATTTTCTGATATTTGTATTCCAGCCTATAATAACTGCCAGTAAGTAGTCAACACCCGTCTTTCATTTCAAAACACTATCCTCATATGAGTTGTATTTCTTTTTTCATACTTATTTATTTGTTTTCCCTTTTGTTGCCCTTGTTGTATTTTATTGTTTTAGTTATTATTGTTGTTATTGATGTCGTTGTTGTTGGGTAGAACAGAGAGAAATGGAGAGAGGAGGGGAAGACAGAGAGGCAGAGAGAAAGATAGACACCTGCAGACCTGCTTCACCACCTGTTAAGCGACACCCCTGCAGGTGGGGAGCCGGGGGCTCCAACCGAGGTCCTTATGTCCGTCCTTGCACTTCGTACTACATGCGTTTCACCTCTGCGCTACCTTCCGACTCTCTATTAATTGTATTTCTATGCTTTCTTACTAATCTACTCCATCTCCAGTATATTGGATATTGAGTAAATTATACTCTCATCTTCTTTTTTTTTTCTTTTCTTTTCTTTCGTTTTATGCCACCAGGGTTATTGCTGAGGCTCGGTGCCTGCACTGCCAACCCACTGCTCCAGGAGGCTAATTTTTTTCCTTTTCTTGCCTTTGTTGTTTATTATTGTTGTTGTTGTTGGATAAGACAGAGAGAAATGGAGAGAGGAGGGGAAGACAGAGAGGGGGAGAGAAAGACAGACTCCTGCAGACCTGCTTCACCCCCTGTGAAGCAACCTCCCTGCAGGTGGGGAGACAGGGCTGGAACCTAGATTCTTGTGCGAGTCCTTGAGCTCTGGGTGCGCCATGCCGCGCTTAACCCACTGTGCTACCGCCCAGCCCCCATTCTTATCTTCGTTTCAAAAATATTTTCTTTCTTTTAATGACAGAGAGAGAGAGAGAGAGAGAGAGAGAGAGAGAGAGACTGACGGAGGGAGACTGAGAGAGGCTGAGAAAGAACCAGAGAGCAAGGCCAGGGCACTGATCAGCTCTGGTTTATGGTGGAGTTGGGAACTGAACCTGAGACTTCAGAGCCTCGGGCATGAAAGCCTTTTTACATAAGCATTATGATATCTCCCCAGACCTATATCCTTACTTTCTTTCCCTCCAGCTATTTGACCCCGTTGGTAGGATTTGCTAAACCACAGATTTGGTTACTACAGACACTTCAATCCTTTCAAAGGTTTTAACAAAGGACATGATGATGTACTTTTAATCTGATCCTAGTCACAGATTGAGTTTCAATTGATTTTAATTCCTCCAAGACATTACTGGCTTTTATTTCTAGTGAGTGGAGTTAATGAGCAGGTTTTTTTTTTTTTCCTTTCAAACTCACAAGTCCTTGAATTCATGAATTTCCTCTCCTTTCCTGACTGAAAATTGGTTAAGTTTTTTTTTTTTTTTTTTTTTCTGAGTTCATCTAACACTCAAAATACCTCCACAAGTATAGCTGATAGCGACCTGCCTAACCTCATGAGACTCTACTCTGGACCCTTTTCACTGTAATCCCCTGATTTGTGCCTCTCTGTAACCAGAGTGATTTTTCCATTCCCTAACATGACTCACTGTCTTCCCAGTCTGGGTCTCTAGCTTGTTTGTTCCTTATCACTAATTACTGAGTCAATATCATATATTTTAGGAATAGGTTATGGTATCATCTCATTTCAAGATGTCTATTTCTGTACTGGTGAGAACATCTGTTTGTGTTGCAATAACCAACATCTTTAAAATTGCAGTGTCCAAAAAGCAAAGACTTAATTACTGCTCACATTATATTTCATTTCCAGTTAGGATAAGCTATGCTTCAAAGGTTCTCAGTTGGGTCCAGGCAGTGGTGCACCTGGCTATGTGCACATATTACAGTGCACAAGGACCCAGGTAAAAGACCCCGGTCCCCACCTGCAGGGGGGAAAGCTTCATGAGTGATGAAGCAGGGCTTCAAGTGTCTCTGTCTCTGTCTCTATCTTCCCCTCCACTCTCAATTTCTCTCTGTTTCTGTACAATAATAAATCTTTTTTTTTTTTAAGAAAAAGTTCTCATTCAGGGATGCTTGTTCATGAAGCTTCTGTAGTCTAAAGTGTCTTCAAGAGGGACGGCAGAAATGATAAGGGGGCAGATGCCACACTGCCTCTTCTATTGGTGCCCATGCATCACTGCCACTGATGTTTCTACAGCCAAAACAAGACTTTATTTGATTTTAAGGGTGCATGGCAGTGCCAATGTGCCAAACATCCAGAGGAGAGAAAAACTACTTTCTCTACAGCGGAGAAAGGCAATATTTATTTCTACCACATCACTGTTACTATGTTGTCTCCTCCTACAGGTTCCAAGTCTATACAGACTTTTACCAGTCCAATGACATCAATTATGTAAAATTTTTCTACTCACAGTATTTTGAAGATCTACAGCTTCAAATGTGTTAACTAAATCCTCACTCCATATCAAGTTAGCTGTGTAACTTTCTTGAAAACGAGTATATGATTTTCATGCCACTGAATACAGTTATGAAAATAGCCTATGAACTCACATAATTGCATCTGTGACCCTAGAAATATAGGTGCCTTTGGAATGAGGCCGTTATTAAATTCTTATTGAGTTCTTTGCTATGCACAGAATTTTCCAGAATGAAAGAAAATAGCTTTTAAAAAAAAGGAAAGAAAGAGGGTACAGAGACACAGCTATTCATTTGATAATTTTGCCCAAGTTATGCCTTGAATCTTCACACACTGACATCATTAACCTGTTTTTTTGTTTGTTTTTAGTTTTTTATTTGTTTTTATTATTGGATAGAGACAGGGAGAAATCGAGACGCGAAGGAAGCTAGGGGGAGAGAAAGGCACCTCAACCTCTTGCTTCACCACTTGTGAGGATTTCTCCCTGCAATTGGGGAGCAGGGACTTGAACCTGGGTCCTTGTGCACAGTAATGTATGCACTGAAATTAGTGCGCCACCGCCTGGCCTCTGTATTTTTTTTTTTTTTCTAATGTGGTCTTACTGAGTCTGCCTCATTGTCTCCCCCCTCAACCAATGCTGATAGCTTCCAGTTCTCTTTCATCATGGGTATGAAAAACAAAGGAGTGTCAACTCTAAGTAGTGAAGCCAAAGAAGCCACCATAAAGGGGAAGAAAGAGCCTTACAGTCATCTAAGGCGTTATGTATTCAGTGCTAACTTGAAAATGTTGCCACAAGACTAGTGTCTGCTTCCCTCGCATTTCCAAATTAGCTTCATTCCATGTTGAGATTCTTCCTGAGAAAATATCAAAGATAAGTAACCCAAACTAGCATTCCTGATAGAGGACCTTTTAGCAACACTTGTCAGAGCTGATTACTCCCTGCCTCTTGACACATTTCCTTGAGTGGCCTCAGAAAACCCTCTCTTGATTCTCCTCTGACCGCCCCAGCCATCCTTTCCAGCCATACCTTCTTCATCTCCTTTACCATTTTCATCACACCGTTTAATCTTTTTTTTTTTTAAACTTCGCTATTTTATTTCTGTTTTACTTATTAAATAGATAAAGAGAAATCAAGACTGGGAGAGATAGAAAAGGAGAGAAAATGATGCCTTCAGCACTGTGTCGCTGCTCACAAAGCTTCTCCTCTTGAATCTGGGTCCTTACCTGTTATAAAACGTGTGTCCTGCTAGGTGCACCACTGCCCAGCCCCCTCCACCCCCTTCATAATTGTAATGATGGGGTCCTCCAGATTTCCAGTCCTTGATAGTTCTGCTGGGTTGTACCCACTTCGCCAGTAAACTTAGTTGGTCTCCCGATTCTGAAAACCAGCTCAGCACTAAGGATTTCCATATCCCTGTCTAAAGTCTAGACTTCTGCTTTGACTTCCAGACCTAACATCTGCACTGGGATGCCTCCTGGTCTCAGACTTAGCAAAGTCAGAACTTAGAAACTCTGCTGATATCAGCTCTCAAAATGCTGCCCCCCCCAACCCGCCGAGCGCCAGACACTTCCATTTGCCCTATAACAGAGAACCCTAGTGGTCTCATTACTGAGCTTTTAAATAGCATTCTTTTTTTAAATTCATTTATTTGGATTTGGAAGATAGCTTGATGCTTGAGCACAGGATGTTGTATGCTTTACATTGGGTTGTTCTAGTTCTCCCCCGCCAAGAGAATTCGATCAATCCAGTTAGTTTCGCGGGCCCGCTTGGCCCCGCCCCAAGGAACCCCGAGAGAGGGTTCCAGAGTGCCAGAGTTCCAGAGTTCGAGAGTTCGGAGAGAGTTCGAGAGTTCCAGAGTAAGAGAGAGTGCTTGCGCTGCCGCAAAGAGACAGCAGAGTTCTGTTTGGTGATTAGTTTGTCTTAGTTTATGAATCGTTGTTCCTGAATAAAGAAATACAGCTTCCCTGCCCAGCCGTTGTCTCTGCGTCTCTGTTACCCGCCCGTGAAGCCAGCCCGGCCAGCTAGAGCCTCCGAATTTTAACAACAAATGGCGCCCACGTGGACCTGACCTGCGCATCTCTCAGATAAGTAAAGACAATTTGGCTACCTATGCACTATGGCATTCTCTTCTGCTTGTGAAGAGATCTCCAAAGGCCTCTGCTCTTTCTTCACAAGACTGTTTTGCTGTTTCTGGAACACTTATCTCTGGACCACTCTGTGGTTTCCACTCACTCGGGCGAACTCAGAACAGCCAGCGGGAAGAGCCAGCGGGTGGGAGGCGAGGCGCGGAGCTGCTGTTTCCACCTGATTAAACAGCCAGCCAACCGGCTGCGCCCAGACAACCCCACGCACCGTGCCCGCAGCCCCGCAGCCTGCAGGAGGCTGACACCAGCACACAGGAGCCTGATGCCACCACACAGGAGCCCGATGCCAACACGCTGGAGCACGATGCCACCACGCAGGAGCCCGATGCCACCACGCAGGAGCCTGATGCCACCACGCAGGAGCCCGATGCCAGCACGCAGGCCAGCCCACAGGAGCCGGCTCTCCACCGCGTGGCGCAGGGCACTGGACACGTGATCCCTCCACGCTGCTCGGCCACTGCGAATAGGGCAGCAGACATGGCAGGGCCATGGGGCAGGACAGCGGAGGCCTATCATGGCCGCTACCCCTGGGCACCTAGGCCCACACCTTCTACATAGCTGGCCCGCCTGCCCTCTTGCTATAAATTCTGGAACGATCCCGGACCTCCTGGACCCCCGGGCTCCTTGCCGAAACTGGACATCCTGGCAGAGATCCTCAGCTCTGTTCTGAAGGCAGACAAGCTGGAGTACGCAGAGATTTGTGCAGAGATCGCAACCTGCAATTCCTAGAAGTGAAGCTGCCCAAGAGACCACCACTGGACAATGCACCCCCCCAACAACTAAGACAGTACAGATTTAAATTCGTGTTTAAAATGACATGTCTTCGTAACAAAGGTTTCTCTCCTTGTGTATTAATGACCATGTTTATGTGTGTGTTTAAAGTTTGGTAAATAGTAACTTGAAGGCTAAATTCTTACTAGACAAAGTTAAATGAAAAAGGTTTTCAACGTAATTCTCATAAAGATAAAATTAACTTATATTTAAAGTTTGAGGTAAAAATTAGTTAACAATCAATATATTTTAACTAAGTTGGTCTAAACAAAAGGTTAAATAGACTTGTTGATATGTAAAACTCTCCATTACCTTCTCTATTAGAAATGGTAGATCGCACAATGGCTATGCTATTTATTCTCATGCCTGAGGTTTCCTTTCCTGACTCCGTCTTGAATGGGTGTAACAAAAGGTTAAAAAGACGTTGTTGATATGTAAAAGTCTCAAATTCCTTCTCTATTAGAAATATGCTAATAACAAGTTTTGTTTCATAGTAAGTAAATTGCAGCCAGCTGCCTTTGGGACTCTAGGCTGTTCCCCGCCCCCATGCAAATGCCCGTCAAGGCAAGTACGCCCCCCCAGAGGCAAGAAATGTTTTTTTTTAAGCTGATAAAATTTTGCCCACAGAGGCAAAAATGGCCCCCTCAGGCCTTCCCTTGGCAGCAAATTGGTTCTTGTTACTTGCTTGCATGTTTTTCCATGTTTGTGCCAGTTTCTTTTTTAAAAATGCCTGTATGATAGAGGTTTCTGTTCACCCCACACCCTTGATACTATAGTCATTTAGTTAAAAAGAAAAGGGGGAATTGTTGTATGCTTTACATTGGGTTGTTCTAGTTCTCCCCCGCCAAGAGAATTGGATCAGTCCAGTTAGTTTTGCAGGCCCGCTTGGCCCCGCCCCAAGGAACCCCGAGAGAGGGTTCCAGAGTGCCAGAGTTCCAGAGTTCGAGAGTTCGGAGAGTGGGAGAGTTCCGGAGTTAGAGAGAGTGCTTGCGCCGTCGCAAAGAGAAAGCAGAGTACTGTTTAGTGATTAGTTTGTCTTAGTTTATGAATCATTGTTCCTGAATAAAGAAATACAGTCTCCCTGCCCAGCCGTATGTCTCTGGTCGTCTCTGTTACCCGCCCGTGAAGCTAGCCCGGCCAGCTGGAGCCACCAAATTTTAACAACAGGACTTGCATGTCTAAGGCCCCCAGTTCAATCCCTGGTACTCTCAGAGCTGAGCTGTATTCTGGTTACTCTGTCTCCGTATTTCACAAATATAAAATTGATTTATTTTAAATGAGATAGGGCTCAGATTACTACTCAGCTATGATAATTGCAACACTAGGGATTAAAGCTGGGAGTTCAGTCCTGAGCTTTGTCTGTCTCTTTTTTGCCCATCAATGATATTCATCAGGGGTCTTTTTCTTTCACAAATCCATACGGACATTTTTTTTAAAGCTTTATCATTTCAAAATATATCCAGAATCCAAAAACCTCAGTACTTCTACCTCCACTGCTGATATCCAAATCTCTATCATGGTCGCATTAATGCATTAGCTTCCTCAAGGCTCTGCCTATTCTCATCTGTGTCCTCCATACTCTGGTCTTCAACAAAACAGTAGCCATAATGGCCCTTCAAAGTGAGCTCTTATCAAGTCTTAGCTTTCCTGAAAGCCTGTTCTTGGCTGCCCATCTCACTCAAAATTAAGTTCCAAATCCGCAGCTTGGCTACCACAGCCCTCTAAGCTCTGACTATAGCCAACCTTGTCTGTTAGCTCTCACCTCATTCACTCTCTTTCATTCTACTCAGTGTTTGAGCCATGGGCGAGCTCTGAGTATCCCTCAGTCAAGCTAGCACTTTCCTCCACCTGGGGACTTTGCACTTGCTTCTCATCCAGCTTTCTTCAGGCTTTCTCTTGCCTTTCTTGAATTGAGGTCTTCATTCCTCAGTAAATTTCCAAATCCTGATAGAATTTTTTATTGATTTAGTAATGACTGACAACACTGTAGGATAAGAGGGGCACAATTCTACACAATTCCCACCACCAGAGTTCCCTATTCTATCCCCTCCACTGGGAGGTACCCTATTCTTTATCCCTCTGGGAGTATGGACCCTGGATCATTATGGGGTACAGAAGGTGGAAGGTCTGGATTCTGTAATTGTTTCTTCACTGGATCTGGGCATTGGCAGGTTGATCCAAACTCTGAGCCTGTTTCTATCTTTCCCTAGTGGGGCAGGGCTTTGGAGAGGTGAGGTTCCAGGACACATTGGTGAGGTCATCTGTCCAGTGAAGTCAGGTGGGCATCATGGCAGCACCTGCAACTTGGTGACTGAAAAGTAGTAAGATATATAACAAATTAGTAAGATACATAACAAATTAGTAAGATACATAACAAATTGTTTAGTAATCAGGAACCTAAAAGTAAGAATAGAGCACATGATATGTGGGGGTCACACAGTACTTAATCAAATAGTTTCTATTAGACCTAAATACCCTTCTCACCTACTTCCTATTTCACTTCCCTCAATTACTCTAAGGCTGAACTTGTCAGACAAAGTAAGGATTACAAAAGCTGGATAAGGCAAGAGATTCACACACTCTAATGATGGCTATTTTGGTCACTACTGAACCATCCCATCATCTGGGGCCCTAGAAAGGGTATCCTGGGAGTCCCATATTGCCATGATGGGTCTAGACCTCTAACAGATTCCTCTTTCCACCATCTCTAGGCATCTCCATCAGGACCAACATTATAAATCCTTTTGTGGGCTTCTATAGGACCTTGCCCTCAATTTGGAACAATAGTAGGACTGTTCCACTCTCTGAAGGGAGACTGGGTCAACTTACTCTGCCACTCGAAGAAGACAAGTCCTGAAATGAGTGCAGCCTAGAATGTTCTTTGCTATGACCACAGAATGATAATATCTTCTTTATCAGCTCTTTGTAGGTCTCTTATCAAACATCAGCTCCATGAGGGAAGGTTCCTTGTCCTTTTTTGTTCACATGTCCCTAATGCCTGTGAACCTTGTCTAAAACAAAGTTAGTTTTTTGAAAATGCTTAATCAATGACTAGAGAAATGTGATCATGTAAGTGAACAAATGTGTCTCATGGAACTGCTTAAGAAAGAAAAGTATGGTGTTTCCAAATGACAATCGTCTTGCCTTTAGTAGAGGAGTCTCAAAGTATTCACAGTGCCAGGTCTCTGTGATGGACCTGTTTCAGTTTCTCCTCTGATATGGTAAAAAGAAGGTAGAATTGCAACCATCAGGCCTAAAACTCTTGCTTGTTCACTGTTATGTCTCCAGCTACCCTAAACCATACACAGAATATATACATCCATGGTTACTGTTACCTCATGTACCCTTTCCCACCTTCATCTGACCCTCCTGCCTAGAATACCCAGCCCACCTCATTTTCTTCAGCTAGACTCATTTCCAACTGCAAAGCTAATCCTCCAAAACCTCTCTTCTGCCAGTTGATCTCAACTTCACCTTCCCTGTGCTCGCTTAGAGCTAAGTTTCTATTTGCATTCTGGTTTTTGTCACCTAGTAACACATGGGCCTGTCTTTCTCAATTGCTAGGGCTGTATTCTCCTAGCTCCATCTCCAATTCATTTCTGATTCCTCCATCTCATGCTGAATGCAGGAGACTATCAATAAAGACCTGCTTAATTAAACCTTGGAAAGTTGCAGTTGAATGACTCCTCCACCTTCATCATTTAAGACCTTCCTCTGAGAATGATGATATTATCCTTCTGTTTACTTAAAAGAGAATGGTCTTTCATCAACCCTACAGCGTCACCTATGCGAATACTGATAAACTGTCAACAATAGTGAAGTCACAGTGGGCTGCAGAAAAATAATTGCACCTGTGTAAAAATGCCCAGAGAAGAGATAAATTCAATAAAAAGCTCTTTAAAGGCTATCTGAAAGTGAATCTTTTAGAATAAAATTACATTAGCAGCAGTGATTCTAATATCTAAACCTTTGGATCACCGACTTTCCTCTCATGAATATATTTGTATGTTCAATGAGCAAAATTGTCTCTGGCTCATGTAGCAGGAATAATTGATATCTTTCTTCAACTATAGACCAAGCAGACAAAAAAAATAATAACCTATTTCTCCCTGGGGGGGGGCAACTATTTAATCTTTTGTCAATACCCATGCTACCTCTTATCTACAACCTTCACTTTTCTCTGTCTTTGGTCCAAATGCTCCAACAGATAGACATGTGTGAGAACAAGAGGATTGTAAACCCACCCTTCCAGAGATTAAAGTTCAAGCTGGCCCCTCTTACTCAACAAAATGACTTTAGTTCCTGATACCAAAGTCACCAGGATCCAGAGGTTGTTTCTGAAGATGTAGATGAGCCCAAGTTTAGATAATATTCATCTTAATGTAAAACCCCTGGAGTCATCACTCAGTCTCCTTCCACACCCCTTTCATCTTAGCATGTTTTATTTCTGTTCCAGGATTGTATTTTGGAATGGAAGAATCTCATTCAATGCAACTTGCAATTAAAGGATGCCTAGCACTTCCTAAAGCTTGCTAATCACATGTGTTAACAAGGACAGGCTATTGCCAGTTCTGAACACCTGTTAGCTGCTTGGGGCGTCCTCAGCTCCTGGCAGATGTGACAGCTGTGCAGGCTCACTCTGAATTGGTTGGAATAGCACCTCCTCAGTGTGGAGGAAAAGAAAGTTCATGAGAAACAAAGAGAATCACCCTTCTAGATGCTCACTGGGAGATAAAGAGAACAGTAAAGACTTGGGACTAGGACATTCTTTTTTATTTATTTTTTTTGGGGGGGTAAGGCAGGGACATAGGATGTGGTACCTAGGGCCTTTACATGTGCAATTCCACCATTTGTACCAAAATTGTTAAATGTTTCTTTCAGAGAGGGAAAGGGTTGGTAGAGAGATTATAATCTACAACCTATTCATCCATATTTGAAGTTTTTTTCCATTGCCAGATTCTTTTGAATGGCTTGATGGCCACATACATGTATTTACGTAACTTCAGAACAAAGGCAAAGGTATATGACAATATGGAGAGACTTCTAGGTTATATCGCTATCTTAAAAATTCCACCCAGAACAGAAAAAAAAAAAGAAAGAAAAACAAACAAACAAAAAAAAACAGTGATGTTGAAGGAATTGAGTCCTAGGCCATAAGGCAGGTATGACAGCCTAGACAGTCCTGTGAGATTGACATATGCGTGTTTTGTGGTCTCATTATTTTAGCAGTCCTTTTTGGTTTTTTGCCTCCAGGGACGTGGTGAGGCACTACAAATCCATTGCTCCTGGCAGCCATCCCCTCCCATTTTTATTGAACAGGACAGAGAGAAATTGAGAGGTGGGGGAGAGAGGGAGAGAGAAAGAGAGACACATGCAGACCTACTTCACCACTTGTGAAGCGATTCCCTGCAGGTGGGCAGCTGGGGGGCTCAGGGGCTTGAACTAAGATCCTTGTGTGGATCCTTGTATTTAATACTATGTGTGTTTAACTGGGTGCATCACCAGCAACCCCCCTGCAGTACTTTCTATCATTAACAGAGTACCCACCCCCCCCCCCAGGAAACTGGCAGTTGTTAGATCGGAGAAAAGTCATTGGGAGTGGACAAGAAAAATAATCTTACTTAATTTTCTCTATCTAGAATATTGTTTATTTGAGACAGAAAGTGAAGAGATATAGGGAAAGTGTGTGTGTGTGTGTGTGTGTGTGTGTGAGAGAGAGAGAGAGAGAGAGAGACAGAGACAGAGTCATAGTATCTCTTGGGCATAGGCAATATTAGGAATAGAACTCAGCCCTTCATGTCTGCAAGGTCATTGATCTAACCACTGTGAAATACTTGGACCACTAATCTGAAATTCTTAACATACATTTTACATGTTCATATATTTTTATTGTTAATTTTCTTAGGTCCCCAGGGCTAGAATTGGTTTTAAATATAAACCTTGACTCATGATAGACTCAGTGTTAATCCAGGCAGGACCTAGTTTTATTAAGATGATGGAGTCATTAAGTTTTTCCCCCATCTATATGGAATAAGCACCATCTATCCACCCCATCCTACCTCCCCCCCCCCCACACACACACACACAACAAAACCTGACATGTTGGCGATGTTGGCCATGGTCTTTATCTAACATATGCTGTCCTTCCCATCCTACCCTACTGCTGTTTCCCCAGTTTGGGGAACCTGACCTCTCTTCTTAATTCTAGTACCCCCCCCAATTTTCTTCTTGGATATTTTTATGGGATCTGTGTGTACTCCTTAGATGTCTGGTTTCAGTTTTGTAAGTTTTATCTTTATAAAAAAAATTGGGAGTTGGGCAGTATCACAGCGGGTTAAGTCCACATGGCGCAAAGTGCAAGGACCAGTGTAAGGATCCTAGTTCGAGCCTCCCTACCTGCAGGGGAGTCGCTTCACAGGCGGTGAAGCAGGTCTTCAGCTGTCTATCTTTCTGTCCCCCTCTCTGTCTCCCTCTCCTCTCTCCATGTCTCTCTGTTCTATCCAACAACAACAATAATAACTACAACAATAAAACAACAAGGGCAACAAAAGGAAATAAATAAATAAAAATTTAAAAAAATCATCAGGCAGTATATAAAATCATAGATGTTTCTTCCACTTAACATTATCCTTCGAAGATTTGTCCACATTTTATTTTATTTTATTTTATTTTATTATTTTATTTTATTTGCAAGTGACCCAAGCTTAGGGATCTGCAAACTTTTTTTCTGGAAAGGACCATATGGGAAACATTTTAAGCTATGCGGGCCACATAAGGTCTCTGGCGCATAGTCTCCTTTTTGTTTATGTTATAAGCTTTAAAAATGTTAAAGCCTGGGAGTCGGGCTGTAGCACAGCAGGTTAAGCACAGGTGGCGCAAAGCACAAGGACCGGCATGAGGATCCCGGTTCGATCCCTGACTCCCCACCTGCAGGGGAGTCTCTGTCTTCCCCACCTCTCTCCATTTCTCTCTGTCTTATCCAACAACTACGACAACAATAATAACTACAACAATAAAACAGCAAGGGCAACAAAAGGGAATAAATAAATAAAATAAATATTAAAAAAAAAGAAGAAAAATAATGTTAAAGCCTTCCTTAGCCTACAGAACATACAAAAACAGGGCTGTGCAGTTTGCCAAGCCCTGTTTTGTGGCTGTGGCTCATTGGTTGTGCTGGGCTCTACAATATTAGTTGTGGTTTACTAGTCAGCTCTTCCATTAATGATACTTGGTTAATCTCTAGACTATTGCTTTGGGGCAGAATGTATTCTTGGCTTCTCCAGATGTATGTTTGTAAATTCTGACAGGGTGGGAGGGGAGAAGGGACTTCCACAGATGTAGGATTGCTGTGCAAAGATGGGAGAGAGGTCTACTTTCATCTTGGGAAGGCAGGTGACAACTCAGACACAGATGGCATCAGTCTCACTGTCACTGAAGTGTGCTGCTTCTGGGATGATGTCTGCGTCTGTCTGTCTCATGCCATGCCTTTGTTTATTCTCTGCCCTCACATAACACTTCTGTGTTGGTGCTTTCATTTCTGTATCTTTGTAGCTCAGCTCTAACACACTGCCTTCCCAGCCCTGTCCTCCCGCAGTAAGCCTGCACCCTCCCAGAAACGGTGAGCAACGGTGTGGACCTCTGTGACAGGTTGGAACTTTTCGTCTGTGCAACACTGGTTTCTGGCTATGTGATTAGGAACGAGTCACTCAAGGGGCTTTGGACTTCATGTTTTTCTCTGTATAAAGGAAGAGCACGTACCTGATGGGTGGTACACACATTACCATGATCCCCTGAGCCCCACCTGCATAACGGGGAAGCTTCATGAGCAGAGCAGCAGTATTGCAACTGTGTCTTTGTTTCCTATCTCTTTCTCTCTCTTTTCCTCTCGGGCTCTCTCTTGTTTCTTACAATCTACCAAAAAAGGAAGGTAAAGAAAAAAAAGGTCCCCAAGAATGGTAGAGTCACGCAGACCCACAACCCCAGAGGTAACCCTGGAGGAAAGAGAAAGTGAGAGTACAAGTACCACAGTTCATCATGGCGAAGAACTGGAAATTAATCTAAATAGCAAACACAAAGGAAGCTGAGTGGGGGTAGGCGTGAATCACAGCTAGAGAGACAGCAGCCTCCCAGGGATGAGGGAGAAAGGTGCAGAGGGCATCTCCTTAGAACCCAGCTGTCAAAAAATAAAAGTCACTTCTCTCTCTCTCTCTCTCTCTTTCTCTCTCTCTCTCTCTCCCTCTCTCTCTCCCTCCCTCCATCCCTCCCTCCCTCTTTCTCTCCCTCTCTCACCCTCCCTCTCCTCTCCCTCCCTCCAGGTTTATAGCATTAGAATCCACTGCTCCTGGTGGACATTTTTTTCAATTTACCACTGGATAGGACAGAAATTGAGAGAAGAAGAGGTGATAGAGAGGGAGAAATAAAGATAAATATCTGCAGACCTGCTGAGCTGCTTGGGAAGCATCCTCCCCCACACCTACAAGTGGAGAGAGGGGGCTTGAACCCTGGTCCTTGTGTGAGTCCTTGTGCTTAGGACTGTGTGCTTAAGCTGTTGCACCACTGCCCGACACCCCAGGGTCATTTCTACTTCCCACTCATCATCTATCTGTGGAACAGCTACTGTTTGACATGCTGCTTTGGATGCCTGGGATGCATCTGTAAAGGGATCTGGCCAGTGGTTTGAGCCCAAGCCCCTTGCTCCCCATTTGCAGGGGAGATGGTTCCCCATTTGCAAGGGAGATGGTGAATCAGGTCTGCAGGTGCTTGTCTTTCTCTTTACTTATCTTTCTCCCCCTCCCCTCTCAATTTCTCTCTGTCCTATCAAATAAAATGGAGGAAAAATGGACACTAGAGGCAGTGTATTCCCAGAACAGGTGCTGAGTCCCCCCAATAACCCTGGAGGGGGAGAGAGAGAGAGAAAGATAGAGGGGGAGGGGGGAGAAGCAGTGAACAAAGCAGAGATCTCACTATTCAAGAGGGTGGCATTGTAGCAAGAAGGATACAGCTCAGTGAACATAATAACCAAGTAAAGAATGAGTGACAGCATCATGGCCAAGAAAAGCAAAACAAAGAGTTGCAGGACGTAAGCTTGGGGGTAGTTTTGGGGTGGGGAGGTAGATGCCTGTTATCTCTGAGTACTCTTCTTGTGAGTATGGCATTTGAGCAAGGAGTTAAAGCAGGGGGAAAACAAAAGGATGAAGAACTAATAGAGGAGAGCTCTAGGAAAAAGAAAAAGTGGATGGAAGCTCAGACCAGAGCCTGCATCTCCCGTGGAAATTGGCAGGTGGACAGTGAGCAGAGAGATAAGTGAAGGGAACATCCTGAGGCCTGATCCCTACCCTCAGGGAGAGAACTTCTCTCATAAACAGACTGCTAGGAATAAGCAGGCCTCTCACCCATAGTGGAAAAACATATCTTACTCCTGCCTGTATTAGGCACATTCCATCAAAAGTATATGAAAAATAAATCAAGAGCACCAAGCTTTCCCATGTCAGAAATAGCTCTGAGCCAAGACTGCATAGAAGGCTGGCCAGCCTCAACCAGGGCGGCTCTCAGCTCCCCCTGGCTGGGCTCTCACTTTCCTGAAACTCCCCTGGATTCTATAGCTGGGCTTCTCAAGCTCTCCCCTGGCTACTACATTCAAACTATTATTAATGATTTACTAATGATCAACAAGACTGTGTGATAACAGGGGTACAATTCCATACAATTCCCACCACCACCAAAGTTCCATGTCCCATCCCCTCTGCTGGAAGGGTCGCTAGTCTTTATCCCTTTGGGAGTATGGACCAAAGCTTTTTATGGGGTACAGAATATGGAAGTTCTGACTTCTATAATTGCTTCTCCACTGAACATGGGTGTTGACAGGTGGATCCATACCTCCAACCTGTTTCTATCTTTCCCTAGTGGTGCAGGCTCTGGAGAGGTGGGGTTCCAGGACACACTGGTGAGGTCACCTGCCCAGGGAAGTCAGGTTGGAGTCATGGTGGTATCTGCAACTTGGAGGCTGAAAAGCATTAAGATATAAAGCAGAACAAATTATTTAATAACCAGGAACCTAAAGATAAGAATAGAGCAGATGAGATTTGGGGTCTTTATGTTGGAAGAAGCTAGGATGTCTATTTTAGGTATATTCTAAGGGGCCCAAAACTTTACTAGTTTTTGCCTGAGCCTGATAGCTAACATGCAGGTGACTGAAAAACTATTATCTAGGAAGATGGTGTCAGAGCTGAGGATAAGACCAGAAACCTGGATCAGAGCAGAAAGTAGCTCCCAAATATGGGAAAATATATGAATATCATTAACTGTAAAGCCCACTGATCTGACATAGAGGATCTATCTATTCCTGTTTAGCACAGGAGACTGTGTGACCTCTGAGTCCCTGTCGGTCTGAACTTGCATTACATGGCCACAACTGGGGACATTCTAGGCTGCACTCATTGCAGGACCAGTTTTCCTAGAGTGGCAAAATATGCTGACCCAGCCTCCCTTCAGAGAGTGGGCCAGTTTCTATCATTGCTGTTCTACACTGAGCTCTCATATTTCTAACAGTAAAAGCTGATGTCTGAAAGGAGCTATGAAGTCGGATCCCTCAGGAAGTTGTGGACTTTGGTTTGCACCCTGCAGAAGGGGGAGTGCTCTGCTGCTGTGAGAGCAGAGAAGCTTGTGGCTGAAAGGAGACAGGAACAAAAGGCTTTGTTTTCAAGTTTATACATGAGACTGTTGGCAGTTGTTTGCAGGTAGATACTTCCATGAAATTGCAGTCAAATTGGCAGCTGGTTCCCTTACATCAAGTGTTAGGACATAGAGAGATGGTCACCTCTGCCTTGTTCTGTCCTGTCCTACCCTACCCTACCCTACCCTACCCTACCCTACCCTACCCTACCTTATCCTATCTTATTTTTTCTTGGATTTTATTCTTGGATAGAGACAGACAGAAATTGATAGCAGAGAGAGAGAAAGGGAGAGAGACACCTCAGACAGCTCAGCTTCAACACTCATGAAGCTTTCCCCTTGCAGGTAAGGACCAAGGGCTGGAACCTAGGTCTTTTTGCAGTGTAATGTGAGTGTTTAACCAGGTGCGCTGCTGCCTGGCCCCTATTCTTTTCTTTTAAAATTGAATTATTTGATTTTAATGAGGGAGATAAGAGGGGGATGGGGAACACCAGAGCCCTGCTCAGCTCTGGTTTATGGTGGCGCAGGGGGTTGAACCTGGGACCTCAGAACCTCAGAACCTCAGGCATAAATGTCTTTTTTTTTTTCTTTCAGTTTCAAAACTCTTTATTTCCTTGATAAAGCAGACAATACACAAAATACTGTAAATTAAAACAAGATTATCTTTCATTTAATGGTTATTCAAGAGATATCATGTACACATCTCTTAATAGAGAGAAGGTACTTTTATTCACTGAATTGTATTTTTCATTTTTGCCAACATTGTGTAATAGAAATTACATCAACTGATTAGAGACATAATACTCACAGATCTCTCTTAAAAATTAAAGAAAATTGTATTTTCTCTGAGGAAAAGTCACAGACATAAGCAAGAAGTGTGATTTTATGTATGTTTTCTACCATTCTTTTTTTGTTATCAATTTATTTACAAAATAAAAAAAATATCAGCAAGACCATAGGATAAGAGGGGTACAATTCCACTCAATTTCTACCACCAGAGTTCCATATTCTACCCCCTCCCTTGAAAGCTTTCCTATTCTTTATCTCTCTGGGAGTATGAACCCAGGGTCATTATGGGTACAGAAGGTGGGAGGTCTGACTTTTGTAATGCTTCCCGCTGAACATGGGCAATGGCAGGTCAATCCATACTCCCAGCCTGTTACTATCTTTCCTTAGTGGGATAGGGCTCTGAAGAGGTGGGGGCCCAGGGTACATTGATGAGGTCCTCTCTCCGGGGAAGTCAGGTTGGCATCATGGTAGCACTTAAGATTTCAAATCGGAAATCTGAGTGAATTTTAACAGTGGGATTAAATTTTTAATACATTTCTGATAATGACTGTTTAACTGAAATATTAAAGCACCCACATTCTTAGACCAGGAAGACCAGAAGCAACTGTTTGTTTTGCTATATAAGATACAGCTCTATGTAAATAGCATTAAATGGCATAAAGAATGGTAAGTTCTTATATAATATAGCAAATCCTCACCATGGGGTTTCCAAAGTAAACCAAGTTCTAAAAGAACTTGGTTACAATAATATCGATTGCCTTCTTAAACTCTAAGACAGCAGGAACCCTCCCCATTTTCTATAAAACCCAGATTTCTCCCAGTCCTGGAAACTCTGGGGCAAGACTTGTCTTCCTGCCCACTTCACTTGATCCAGACCAATTGACATTGCATGTGCTGAGCTGGACCAAATCAGTGCAACCAGTAGTACCACCTCAACACGTTTCACTTCAGGTTGTGTCCAGAGATGGCAGGCATGGGATGTTAACCTACCTGTTTGCAGTACCCTGGTGAGACTGTTTCTAGCTCATACGACTCCTCAATTCTATATCGTGTGGTGTACCTCCTAACACAGTCACAGAACCTAGATGTAGATCTGGGCCCCTGAGACAGAACATATGTGCACGTGGACTCAAAAGCTAAGGGAAAATATACACCTTACAGCAAAAATACACAATAGTCTGTAGTGATGCAATGTTGTTGTGCGCAGGCCGCGGAGAAGAGAGAGAGAGGGGTCCAGAGCGAAGAGGAAACACAAATCTTTATTTGCGCTGGCACCTCAGAGTTGGGTGCTAGAGAGGCAGGTTGGGCCACGTGGAGGTAGCGAAAATGGCCGCCTCAGGCAGTAACCTTTCCTGTGTCTGAACACTGGAGTGAAGCGCTGGCAAGAGAACGAGGTGTGGAAGAAGAAAGGCTTTTATAGGAGCAGCTTTCGCGAGAATGGGAAGGGGGAGGAGTAACCATAGCACTCCAGGATAGGATGATAACTCTCGTGAGAATGGGAGGGGGGAGGAGTAACCAAAGCACTCCAAATATCGCGGGGATATAGACAATGCCCTGAGGGCACAACATGGCTGAACAGGCACTCCGAGAATATCCCAACTCTCGCGGGAACTAGCAGTAGCCTGAGGGGACAACATGGCAGATGTGACTGCATCGGCACAATTTCCCAGCAATGCAAAACAGCAAGCAAGTATAAAAACTTAAAAAAAAAAAGAAAAGAAAAAGAGACTATAAAATGATCACTACACACCTTTGCCATATTTGGGAGCTACTCTCCCCTTATCCAGGTTTCTAGTCCCATTTCCAATTCTGACGCCATCTGCCCAGACAATACCTTTGGTGCACCTGCTTGTTAGCTGTCATGCTCATGTTAAATTTAGTAAAGTTATGGGCTCCTTGTAATAGACCTATAATAGATCTACGAACTTTTTCCAAAATGGAGATCCCAAGACTCATCTGCTATATTCTTATTTTTATGTTCCTGACTATTAAACAATTTGTTCTGATATATATATATATATATATATATATATATATATATATATATAGAGAGAGAGAGAGAGAGAGAGAAAGATAAACACCTACAGACCTGCTAGCCCTGCTTCTGAAGTGTCTCCCATGAAGGTGGGGATCTGGGGTCTCGAACCTGGATCCCTGTGTGGGTCCTTGTGCTTAGTATTATGTGTAGTTAACTGAGTGTTTCACTCAAACAACACAAAGAGAGTCCCCACTAATTGAGAGGGAATAATCGTAGGTAGTGCAGTTTTGGACAGGGAGAAAAATGTGTTAGCAGATTGGCTGTGAATGCTTCTGTATCATTCCATGTTTCTGAATGAGTATTTTATGGAAAAAATTCAGATTCCAAGGGGAGCAGGCTTGAGTGGCTCTGTTTGAGTGGCTGACTTTTTTTCTTTCTTTTTTTTTGTGAGATGACATTTTTAGGAGAGATTCACATAGCATCAAATTAACATTTTAAAGTGTACAGTTCAGTGGCATTTACTAAATTTGTAGTGTTTGCAATCATAACCTTTATCTGGTTCCAACTATTTTCTTCTCGAGGGCTGGGCGGTGGTGCACTGGGTTAAGTTCACATAGTACTAAGCATAAGGACCCACGCAATAATCCAGATGTGAGCCCTCCGGCTCTCCTCCTGCAGGGGCAATGCTCCACAAATGGTGAAGCAGGTCTGCAGGTGTCTGCCTGTCTCTTTCCCTCTCTATCTCCATTTCCTCTCTCAGTTTTTCTCTGTCCTATAAAATAAAATGGAAAAAAAATGGCTGCCAGGAGCAGTGGATTCCTAGTATATATCCTTATCTCCCAAAGGGAAACATGCCCATTTACACTTACAAATTCCTCACTCCTTCCTCTTTTTTTTAAAAAATATTTATTTATTTATTTGTTCCCTTTTGTTGCCCTTGTTGTCTTTCACTCCTTCCCCTTTCAGTACCTGGAAACCACTCATCTGTTTCCCACATCTGTGATTTTACTGTTTTGGATGATTCATGTAAAAGTAGAATCCTGCAGCATGCGGCTTATTATGTCTGACTTCTTTTAGGTCACATGATTTAAGGTTCATTCATGTCCTTATGTCTCTTTCCTCTTTGTGGCCATGAGATTCTATTCTGTGAACTGTTTTTCCTTTTGTTTCTCTGCTTTTTAGTTGACAGACATTTGGGCTGTTTCCACTTTAGGGGTATGTGTAATGAACGATGCTGGTATGAGCATTGATGTGTAAAAATGTGACTATCCTCTAGTGGATATACAGGCAGGACTTGAATTGTTGTGTTGTCTTGTGATTCTATGGCTGTTTGATGGACCAACACACTCTTTCTGTGGCATCCACATCGTTTTGCATTTCCACCAGCATGTACAAAGATTCCAGTGTCTCCACATCCTTGTCATGGTCTTCCTTCTTCATCTGAACCCTTCTAAGACCGTCAAATAGAATCTCATTGAGTGTGTGTGTGTGTGTGTGTGTCACTGCTGGGACTCTGTGTCTGCATGATGAATTAAGCACTCCAAGTAGCCATTTTTTCCATCTTTCTTTTTTTCTTTCTTTCTTTCTTTCTTTCTTTCTTTCTTTCTTTCTTTCTTTCTTTCTTTTCTTTTATGCCTCCAGGGTTATCACTGGGGCTCAGTGCTGGCACTGTAAATCAACTGCTCCTAGTGGCCTTCTTTTTTTCTATTTTATTCCATTTTTATTGGATAGGGCATAAAGAAATTGAAGGAGGAGGAGAAAGAGAGAGGAAGAGGAAAAGAGAGACTCCTGCAGACCTGCTTCACTGCTTGTGAAAAATCCCCCCTGCAAGTGGGGAGCAGAGGTATGAACCCACATCCTTGCTCTTAATACTATGTGCGCTTAACCCTCAATTTCTCTCTGTTGCATCAAAAAAGGGGGCGGGGTCCAGGTGGAGGTACATCTGGCTAAGCACACGTGAAAACTGAAGGGGAGAAGAGGAGATAGTGAAAGAGAGGGGCTGGGTGTGAATGGTAGCACACCTGACTGAATGCAAATGTTCCAATGCACAAGGGCCCAGGTTCAAGTCCCCAGCTCTCATCTGCAAGGGGAAACCTTTACAAGTAGTAAAGCAGTGGTGCAGGTGTCTTTCTGTCTGTCCATCTCCTAACCCTGTCTCCTCCTTCCTCTCGATTTCTGGCTATCTCTATCCAATAAATAAAGAAAGAAAAAATATTTTTAAATATTTATTTATTTATTCCCTTTTGTTGCCCTTGTTGTTATTGATGTTGATGTTGGTAGATAAGACAGAGAGACATGGAGAGAGGAGGGGAACCCAGAGAGGGGGAGAGAAAGACAGATACCCGCAGACCTGCTTCACTGCTTGTGAAACAACTCCCCTGCAGGTGAGGAGCCGGGGACTCGAACCGGGATCCTTAAGCCGGTCCTTGTGCTTTGCGCCATGTCCGATTAACCCACTGCGCTACCACCCGACTTCTGATAATATGTTTTTTTAATAGAAGAGAGTGGAAGAGACAAAGGAACATCTGCATCATGGCTTCACCACTCCTGAAGCTTTTTCTCTGAAGGTGGGACACAGGAGCTTGAATCAGGGTCCTTGCACATAGTAACATGAGCGTTCCACAGGATGTGCCACCGCCTAACCTCTTCTTGTTTTTATTTGCATTTACCTAATGAGGAGAGAGGCTGAACATCGTTTATAGATTTTTATCATGTCCATTCCTATCCTTTGATCACTACTTTAACTCACTGACCTTGTCTTTTTGTTGAATTACGACTTACTTCTAGATAATCTAGATCCACAAACACTTTGATCTTTCTGTTTTGCTCTGCGTTTTCCTCGATAGTTCCTTGATTTACTGATATTTTCTACTATGAGGAAGCTTCAATGATCTATTATTTTCATGTGATTCCTTGTCTTGACATTGTATGAAGACTTACTAGAGTTAAAAAAATAATTGATGGCATTATCAGAAAGAGGTAGAAATCAATGCCAAGTGGTCACAGCAATAAGCCTCCACTATAATTAGCGGGTTCACAGGTTGGTAGACAATTAAATATGATGACACGTACCAAGTGCCTAATAAATGCTCACTAATACTAATTGGGTCTAGCACATGTGTTTGCTATATAATTTTGGAAAAAATAAATATGCTTCAGGCAGATGCCCCAATTCTTTTCCTTGGTCTCTTCCCAGAGTTGCTTTAGATCATCTGTGAGGGAGAGGAGGGGTAAAATGACATTGGAAGCACACACAGTGAAAAAGAAAGTGATTCATTTTCTAAGGGGCAAAGCCTTCTTTCCTTGACGTATAGAAATATAAAGGCATAGGGAGTCGGGCTGTAGCGCAGCACGTTAAGCGCAGGTGGCGCAAAGCACAAGGACCGGCATAAGGATTCCGGTTGGAACCCCGGCTCCCCACCTGCAGGGGAGTCGCTTCTCAGGCGGTGAAGCAGGTCTGCAGGTGTCTATCTTTCTCTCCTCCTCTCTGTCTTCCCCTCCTCTCTCCATTTCTCTCGGTCCTATCCAACAACGACAACAACAATAATAACTACAACAATAAAACAACAAGGGCAACAAAAGGTAATAAATAAATAAAAATAAAAAAATAAAAAATATATATAAAGGCGTAGTCTTTAGAGATATATATATATATATATATATATATATATATATATATATATATATGTTTGTGTGTGTGTGTGTGTGTGTGTAAATGCTTCACAAAAACTATTTTCCCCTCAGTCTTATATATTTCAAGAATTAACACTGATCTAGATGCAGGCAAAAAGAATTTAACTTTAGTGGAGACATGTGGATGTAGGTCTATGATGGTATACAACTGAAACTCATATAATATTGAAAACAAGCTTACTTCAATTCCTTTTAAAAATAGAATCTGAAATCCCTAAAGTTGTCCTATTCTATTATATTCTATATTCTATCTTTCTAGTGAAAAACTTTTTAATTTTTTTTATTTTTGTAGTTATTATTGTTGTCATCATTGTTAGGACAGAGAGAAGTGGAGAAAGGAGGGGAAGACAGAGTTGGGGAGAGAAAGACACACCTGCAGACCTGCTTTACTGCTTGTGAAGCAACTCCCCTGCAGGTGGGGAGCTGGGGACTTGAACCGGGATCCTTACAATGGTCCTTGCACTTTGCACCATGTCTGCTTAACCCACTGTGCTACCACCCAACTCCCCATGAAAAACTCGTTTTAGAAGAAGAAAGATCCCTTTACCTGAGAAGCTCATTCTGTTTTTAGATATTTATGTGTTAATTTTTTATGAGTGAGAGAATAAAAGAGATCAATATAAGAGGCTGGGTAATGGTTCACCTGGCTGAATGCACACGTTACCATGTGCAAGGATCCAGGTTCAAGCCCCCGCTCCCCTCCTGCAAGAAGAAAGCTTTGCAAGTGGTGAAGCAGTGTTGTGGTGTCTTTCTTTCTCTCTCCCTCTCTATCTCCCCACCTACTTGATTTCTGGCTGTATCAATCCAAAAACTAAAGATAATTTAAAAAGAAACAAGCAAACAACTGAGAGACAATGATTAAAATCACCACTCAGTTTAGGCATATGGTGGTGCTAGGTCTTGAACATATGACCGTTGAGGCCTCAGACATGCATGTAAGAAGTTTATTCTTGTACTAATTATAGCTTTGACATTTGGTTGTCTGCCTACTGCTTGTGCCCCACTTGTCTCTGCTGTGACAAGATAATTAGCTCCACGTTCTCCAGAGAAATAGATCACGCAGATTCCTAATCCAATGAGCCTAATCTCATCCAGTCCAGTGATTGTTTTAGAAGCGACATTGACCCTCTTCTGCTAAATAATGTTTGAAAGGAATCCCGCTCTTTGACATTGGAAGATGTCCTCAGAAGCAAAAAATAAATACATTTAAAAAAGAGATCAAGGGAAGAAATGTTTGTCTTGTTCACCATGTGCTAGCAAAAGCAGAAAGTGCTTCAGTAAAGATATGACTGACCCTGTTGGGAAGAAGACTCTACCATAGCCAAAGTGATGACAAAAAAAAAATAAATAAATAAAAATAATAATAATAATAATAATAAACTGTTAAGGGAAATCTGCTGTATATCAGGAAGACTGGAGCCAGGGTGGGTGCAGGAAGAAAGGAGCTTTTTTATTACATGCAGGCCAAGAGTTCAGATCTCTCTGAGCACTCCGGCCTTGAGTCAAGGGACAGTACAATATTATAAAGGGGGTTCAGGGTTGAGAGCAAAAAGAGTCATTACAGAAGCAGAAGCTGCAAGGTTAAGGGGGTGGGACTTGGACCTGTTGCTCAGGGTCTAGTTGCCTGAGTTACCATTATCTTTCCTGCACAGTTGTGTCCGGGAAGGTTTAGCCTGGGCATAAGATACACCACTAGGGTGGGGATAAGAGGGGGTGGGTGGGAAGGTACCTTTTAGGAAGGCAGACGCTAGCCAGGGTTACAGAAGCTGACCTGACAAGCAATTAAAGACAAAATGTGGCAGTAACCTTGGTTACTACACAGGCAGGTTGGCTCATTTGCTTCTGCTGTATGAACCATCTGACTTTCTTGGCCCTCTGCTTTGAGTTGAGGACCTTCTACCTTCCATTTTCACAGGACAAAGTTTCCTCAGTCTTTGTACACATTCTTAATCCTTTATTCTCAGCGATTCTGTTTTGTGTTGAGCCCTTATTACCAACACACCACACTCATATCATAAGCACATACTCTGAGGCTAAATTTTTGGAAATTCTCTGTCACAACAACCTTGGTTTGCTGTCACTGTTGTTGAGCAACTTAATCAACCTGAACTCACCCCATATTTCCATTTCCTTTTTGGTGAGGGGGCAAGTGTCCTTTCTGTCTAGCATACTGCAGATATATTTTTCTATCCCTTATATCCAAAAGCACTCTAAAGGATGTATTGTGGCCTGAGAGATCCACACAAGGAAGCCAGGATGGTGGTACCACCTAGTTGGGAACGTAATGGAATTAATCATTGGGATCAACATGTAGATGTCACAATTCCAGACTGCTCAATGACTCTATTTTAAAAAAGGTAGTTAAGAAATCTGGCAAAATAGGTTTCATGGATGGTGTCCTGTATATAACCCAGGTTTAAGTCCTGCCCTTACTGTATATTCAAGGAAGCTTTGGTACAGTGGCCTCTCTCACTCACT